>NW_007258182.1:433599-446034 GCF_000164805.1 Carlito syrichta | reverse complement strand
GTCTCGAACCCGCGGGCTCAGGCAATCCACTCACCTCAGCCTCCCAAAGGCGCGGGATTACAGGCTGAGCCACCAAGCCCAGCTGGGACTCATTCTTTACCTGATCTATTGTTCTATCCCCAGCGCTTAATACACTGCTTGCCCAAGATAGGCACAAATAATTTTTTTTTTTTTGAGTCAGGATTGCACTGTGTTGCTCAGGCTGGAGTGCATGGCACGGTCATAACTCACTGCAGTCTCAGCTTCCTGGGCTCAGGCAATCCCTTTGCCTCAGCCTCCGGGATAGCTAGGACTACAGATGCATACCATACAGATGCATAATGCCTGATATAATTTGTATTTAAAAATTTTTTTGTAGAGATGAGGTCTCCCTATGTTGACTAGACTGGTCTCGAACTCCTGGGCTCAAGTAATCCTCCCTCCTCAGCCTCCTAAAATGCTAGGATTATAAGAGTGAGCCACCATGCCTGGTCAATGCAAGTATTTCTTGATCAGAAGGATAAATGAAGCCCATTTTGCTTGTGAGGGAGTGGGGGTGGAAGACGCAGGCACTCTCCAATGTACAACGATTTGCGGTGGTCTGGAGGACTCCCCATCCAGAAACATCTCCCCCACGGATGCCAAGAATGCCACCATTTTCATTTGGGGGAGGGGAGTTTCCATCTCCTAGCAGGCCTCTTTTAAAATGCAAATATCCTGAGTTGTGACTTGGCTGGAAGTGGATGAGGTCCCCAGGGTCCCCAGGAGAAGGAAAAGAATGGCCCTGAACTGGGCTGGAGTCAGGGTGCTGTGCCTCTGATGCGCACGAAAATCCTGGCAGGAGGCACAGACAGGGTCTTGGCATGGGCACATTTCCCCCTGTCGATGCTCACCTCTTTCTCTGTCCCATCTCCTCACCTCATCCCCTCTTCCAGCACAGACTAGGGCCCTCTGGGGACCCAGGGACTGAGAAACTCTTCACTACTGGGAGCAAGATGTCTGAGCCAGAAGGGGCCTTAGCAACGCTCCAGCCTTACTCTATATTTTTCACTTAAGGAAACTGAGGCCTAGTTAATTTTTTTTTTTTTTTAATCGGAGTCTCACTCTGTTGCCCAGACTGGAGTGCAGTGGCCGCTCCCGGCCACCACAGCCTCGACCTGCTGGGCTCTGGCGATCCTTCCGCCTCAGCCTTCCGAGTAGCTGGAATTACACGCATGCGCTACCATGTCCGGCTGATTTTTTTTGATTTATTGTAGAGATGAGGTCTCGCCAAGTTGCCCAGGCGGGTCTCGAACCCACGGGCTCAGGCAATCCACTCACCTCAGCCTCCCAAAGTGCTGGGATTACAGGCTGAGCCACCGAGCCCAGCTCCAAGTTAATTTTTAATCCCTCTCAGGTGTATTTACATTTTATGAGAATTTGTTTATGGTTGTGCTTAATGCAGAGAACTGAATCACCCATGCTGAGGCTTCTTACATCCACAGGGAGATTGTTTCGGACCTTTTATGAGGATGGAAAGAGGCACAAAGGAAGGGGATTCCTGACTCCCTACTCTGCCTTCCTGCAAGGGTCACTGTTTCTTTTTTTTTCTTCTTCATTTTTTAGACACAGATCTTGTCTTGTCAACCAGGCTGGAGTGCAGTGACACTATCATAGCTCACTGCAGCCTCAAACTCCTGGGTTCAAGCAATCCTCCCACCTCAGCCACCACGCCCAGCTACTTTTAAAATTTTTTGTAGAGATGCAGTCTTACTATGTTGCCCAGGCTGGTCTCAAACTCCTGGCCTCTAGTGATCCTCCTGCCTTGACCTCCCAAAGGGCTTGCATTACGGGTGTGAGCCACCACCCTGGGCCAGTCACCGTTTCTGAGCAAGGATATCTTTCCTTCCCCAGTGCCACTACAAGCCCCTGAGCAAATGCCCAGGGGAGTGAGCAAGGGGCCCGGTTAATGAAGGGCAGCTGCTCATTTCCACTGGGCGGAAACATATGTGCACCTGTTCCTTTTTCATTTTCCTCTGATAACTATTCCCCTCGTGGTCCCCCTCCTCATGTGACCCTTGAACCTAATCCCCTGAGGGGCAGCTTTCCTCAGCAGGCAACTTCAAAGCAGGGTGCAGCTCCTGTCTCCCATCCTGGCTTTCATCTATAGGCAAGAACAACCTGGTCCATGAGTAGGTAGCAGGCAAGGGGGCTTGAGGCTGATGGGACGGAGCAGGGGTGAGGTGGAATGGGTCTGGTTGAAGGGAAAGGTGTGGACACATGAAGGAAGGACCAGAAGAACCCTATGGGGAGTAAGGACTGGCACTCAGAGCCCAACACCCAGCTCTGGGATCCTCAAACCAGCCACACCCAGCAAAGCCAGCCTGAACCTCCAGCAGAGACCGGGCCACTTCCCTGCTGGGTATTTGCAACTTCAGCCTTTGTCAGACCCTCCTGACAGTTGACAGACAGAGCTGCCTCCTAAAACAAAAAAAAGGAAAGAAAAAAAAATGGCTGAGTGCTGTGGCCTACATCTATAAGCCCAGGATTTGGGGAGACCAAGGTGGGAGAATCTCTTGAACCTAGGAGTTCAAGATCAGTCTTGGCCACGTAGCGAGACCTCATCTCTGCAAAAATTAAAAAAATAGCAAGGTATGGTGGTGCACGCCTGTAGTCCCAGATACTTGAGGCTGAGGTCGAAGGATTGCCTGAGCCCAGGAGGCTGAGGCTGTAGTGAGCCACGATCATGCCACTGCACTCTAGCCTGGGCTACAGAGTGAGATCCTGACTCAAAAAAAAAAGGTAGGTAGGTGAGACAAGCAGCACAGATAGCACTGTGCTTGTTGCTTGATCGTCAGCCCTTATCTTCTGTGTATATGTGAGAGGGAACAACACGGGATACTAGATAGGAGGCTAAGCTCGGAGCTCTAATCCCTGTTTTGCCACTAATTTAGGGAGTTGGGCAATTCTCTTTCCCTCTCTGGGCCTTATTTTCCTTGCTGCAAAATGACAGGCCTGGAGCAGTCTTTTGCTTTGTGGAAGTCTCTAGGACAGCAAGGCAGCAGAAACAATCTTGCCAAAAGGGATTGTGGAAAATATGGGTTGAAAGTTTTGTTTTGTTTTGTTTTGAGTCGAAGTCTGGCTCTGTCGCCAGGCTGGAGTGCAGTGGCATGATCATAGCTCACTGTAGCCTCAACCTTATGGGCTCAGTGGATCCTTCCATCTCAACCTCCTGAGTAGCTGGGTCTACGGGCACGAGCCACCACGCTCTGCTAATGTTTTTTTTTTTGTAGAGATGAAAACTTGCTGTGTTGCCCAGGATGGTTTCAAACTCCTGGACATAAGCAATCCTCCCGCTTTGGCTTCCCAAAGAGCTGGGATTACAGGCGTGAGCTACCCTGTCTAGCCTTGGGTTCAAAGTCTTTTTTTTTTAAGTTGGAGTCTCGCTGTCGCCCATGCTGGAGTGCAGTGGTATGCTCATGGTCATCACAGTCTCGACCCACTGGACTCAGGCGATCCTTCCACCTTAGCCTTCCAAGTAGCTGGAACTACAGGTACACACCACCACGCCCGACTAATTTTTTGATTTATTGCAGAAATGAGGTCTTGCCAAGTTGCCCAGGCTGGTCTCAAATCCCTGGGGTCAGGCAATCCTCTCACGTCTGCCTCCCAAAGTGCTGGGATTACAGGAGTGAGCCACCACGTCCGGCTGTGTTCAAAGTCTTAATTAAAACATGAAGAAACATGAAGTAGGGCCCACTGCTGGGATTTAGCTATGTCCAGAGAAATGGTAGGGTGAATCCAATTGCCAGAGGAACAGAGGAGCTCCCTGAGAATTTGTCCTAAAAGAAGGAGACAGCATTACAGGTTCTCTGTGCATGGTTGTACAAAGGAAGTACCATTTGAAGTGAGGGTTCAGGCCAGCATGAAAAACTTGACCAAGGAATAAACAGTAAGTTGTCAGGGAGATGGGATGCTTTAAGGATAGTATAGTGTTCTCAGGACCACCAGGTACAGTTGCACAGGGCTGTGCATTGCACAAATCTGGGGGGGGGGGGGGCGGTGCACAAGTCTGGACCACAGTAGAGCTGTGTCTGGATATCTATCTCTAGCACTTGTCTCTCAACAACACTCTTTCAATTAGAGGTCTTATGGTCTTTGGACACTCACCACACATGTGGGCATCCCTCTAGCTGAGGCTGACATGGGACAGTTTCCTCACTTTGCTACAGGATGCTAAGCACTGTCAGCAGATCCAAACACTGTCAGCATTTGGAGTCTGGGAGTTTGTGGTGTCCAGTGGACTCAGAAGTGTAGAGAGGTGGTACCCGTGATAGAAGTGGCACCCGTGCCAGAAAACAGAGAGTTGTCCCCCGGGGACAGCCACAAACACCTGGGAGGCACTTTTCATGAATGAGGGTCCTTCAGGGGCCTGCAGGTGGCTGTAAAATCCAGCTTTGCCCTTCCTCAGAAGCCAATCTCAGAGCCGCCCCTCAGTCTAACTGTTTCTCTCTCTCCTATCCCAGCTGGCTGGGCCGCCCTCCTTCTGCCACCAGGGATGCCTGTCTTCAGGTGAAAGTCACCCCTCACCTGAGCCTTATCCTGCACCATGTGACTTTCTTCCTCATCTCTTCTCTCTGCGACACACTGGGTCCTCTCCTTCCCATTTACAAAGGGACTCAAGGACACAGAGGTCTCTCTTCCAGGAGAGAGGGAGACAGCAGCTTTTGCTGAAGGAAGTCACCAGGAGCTGTGCAGGTTGCTTTGTCACAGTATGTCGCAACATCCCAAACACTGGGGTATGGGGGCCACCTGGAGGTGCAGTGACCATGACCCCTCTCAGGGCACAGGGCTTTTGAGGGTCAAGAGCATCCCATGTTCTCCTTTGTTTCTTTCAAGATGTGGGTGTATTTGTATTCAACAGATGAAGCTTATGAGCCGGGCTGCCCAGGTTCGTAAGCGGCCATACTGAGACTCAGCCAAGTCCCCCTCAGCACATCAGGAAGCTGCCTGCCATGCTGCTTGCTATAGTCCCCAAAATAGACTCATTCATTTGCAACTTGAGGACTTCCAAGACGCAGGGCAGCACAGGGGCAAAAGAACTAACCAGGGACTCTGCCCTGACAACTGTGCTAAGTTAGGCAAGTTGCCTTCCTGCTCTGAACCTTAGTTTTCTCATCTGTAAGAGAGGGCTAGTAGTACCCATTGACTTCATGAAGGGTCTCACTCTGTTGCCCCAGGTTGAAGTGCAAGGGTGAGATCATAGCTTACTATACCCTCGACTTTTTGGACACAAGTGATCTTCCTGTCTCAGTCTCACAAGTAGCTGAGACTACAGCTAATTAAAAACACATTCCTTTTTTTTTTTGCTATGTTACCCAAATTCTTGGTCTTAAGTGATCCTCCAGCCTCAGTGCTGGGATTACAGGCATGAACCACTGAACCTGGCCACAAATGCCTGTATTTTCCTCAGCTCCTATCTCAGGGGTCATCGGAGCTTCCAGGAGGCATCAGGCTGACAGCAAGGAGGGTTGGCCCCAGGACTCCTTGAGGGGACAGGGCATAGAAACCCTTAGATTGACCTGTTGTTAACTTGGCCAGCTCCCCGTGGGGCTTACCAGAGGCTGCCCCAACAACCATACCCAGAGTAAAGCTACCTGAGGGCAGCTGACAGGACACCCAAGGGTAGGGCCCAGTTCTTTTTTTTTTTTTGAGTTGGAGTCTCACTCTTGACCACCTGGAGTGCAGTGGCATGCTCACGGCCATGTCAGCCTCAACCTGCTGGGCTCCGGTGTTCCTTCTGCCTCAGCCTTCCAAGTAGCTGGAACTACAGACGCACACCACCACGCCCAGCTAGTTCTGGTGATTTATTGTAGAGATCAGGTCTCACCAAGTTGCCCAGGCTGGTCTCAAGCCCCCGGGCTCAGGCAATCCTCTTACCTCGGCCTCCCAAAGTGCTGGGATTACAGGCTAAGCCACCGCGCCCGGCCAGGGCTCAGTTCTTTTAAGAGGCTACCCTTCCTGCTGATCCAGGCAGGTGAACAGATGATGGATGGCCTGAGGAGAAGGGGATGGAAGTCGGAAGAAGAATGGGATGGGGATCTGACCAGTTGGCAAAATCTCCTGCAGATCAATGGAGACCATCTGGACGGAGGGGCGGCACTTAGGAGCCGGCAGTGGGTGCACGGACTCCCTAGAGCCTGTTGTACACTGTCCTGCCCCCAAAGAAGAGAGCAATCCTGGCTGGAGGTCTTACTCTGACTCTAGGACAGCCTAGAACCCTCCATGTTGAACCTACCTCAGCTAGGCTCTGCCCGAGACATTGGAGGGGGGGTGGTGATCTGAGTCATTGTGTCAGGTTCAAGGTGACCCTGGTGATCCCAAGCAGGTGGGGTGGAGAGGTGTACTATTGCAGTGTACTGAATGCAGTCACATCCAGAATGTGTCCGGGCTTGTCAGGGCTGGGGTCTTTGTGTACACTCAGGTCTCTGCTTGCTTGGGCCTTCAGGGATTCCTCCTGTCCCCAGAGGGGCCTGGACCCAGAGCCAGCCCCTGTTCAGAATGCCTTCTCCTTCCTTCCCATTCAGTGCACCCCCAAGTTGGGTTCAGCAGGCTGGGGTCCCCCATGGGAAAGCCCAGACACCGCCACCCAGGAGATCTTCCTAAGTTGCGGGACAATCTGAAGGACTTCCTCTGTTTTCAGGAATCTTCTAAGGCTAGCCTCTTGATTGGCTCTCTGGAAGTAGCCTAAGTCCTGGCCAGATCAGACTGATGAGGGTTATGGGGGCAGGAGACAGTGACCAGGGCCCTGGAACATTCCTCCACCTGGATCCTAATCACATGCTTTGCATGTATGAGATGCTCTGTAAGAATGGCTTCATCAATGGACTCGCTGGCCACCTTCAGTCTGTAGGGTCTCTGGCTTCATCCACAACCATTTTGGCCTTTGCTGTGGGGTCTGGTGCCCGGCATGCCAGTGAGGCTTCTGGCCTAGTAACACCTCAGTGAAATACCGAGGGCCTCTGGGAGCTGATGACTGGGTCACCCCTGGCCCTCGTTTGGGACCCCCTTTACTAGAAAGCACTGCTTTCTGGTGCTCCAGCTCCAGGCCCAGGAACTCCATTCGACTGTTTAGATAAAAACAAAATAAGGCCAGAAGCAATGGCTCACATCTGTAATCCCAGCACTTTGGGACGTCAAGGCTGGTGAATTGCTTGAGCCCAGGAGTTTAAGACTAGCCTGGGCAACATAGCAAGACCTCATCTTTACAAACAATAAAAGAAAAATAGCCGGGCATGATGGTGTGTGCCTATAGTCCTAGCTATTCAGAAGACTGAAGTGGAAGGAGCCCTGGAATTTGAGGCTGAGCCATGATATGCCACTGCACTCTAGCCTATGCGACAGAGTGAGACCTCAACTCTAAACAAATAAATAAATAGTCCTTGTATGGAAGGGTTAAGCTGGGCAGGGGGTGTGCAGGGGATTTCAGCCAGTCAGGACAGCTTATACATCTTCCCCAGAAAACAGGAAGAACGGAACTGGGTTTCCGAGGGGATGGCTGTGTAATCTGATGGCCTGACTCCTGATTCCTTTGTGCTAATCTGAGCAGAGTGGGAGGAGAGGCCCCAAAACACCTTCCCCATAGAATTCACCTGTTATAGCTTCACTCCGTTGGCTCGTGAAAGATTCTTAGCATTTCTTAAAGCTTTCCTTATAAAATTCAAATGCCTTTATAAAGAGATCATGCCTTAATTATCGGCCAACACCTCCATTATTATCATTTTAGCAGGAAATAAGTGACAGTTTGAAATTTGATCTGGATAGAAGTATCAGTTGTGTGTGTGTGTGTGTGTGTGTGTGTGTGTGTGTGTGTGTGTGTGTGTGTGTGTTTGGGTGGAGGGTGTTGCATGTAGTTTTTCATTCATTCAACAGATATTGATCAAACGCTAATGAAATGCCAAACAGTGTTCTTGGTCCTGGGTATAGAGAGTGGAAAAAAAGAACAAATACCTTTGCCCTTGTGGAATTTACCTTCTTTTGAGGGCGGAGAACGATAAACAAAAAACAAATAAAATTTATGGTATGTCAGATGGCAGCGAGGGTTATGGAGAAAAATCAGCAGGGGAGAGAGAGAAGGAGAGGATTAAGGCTGCAGGGGTGGGCTCCAACCTCCTGGCTGGGGCCTGGCTGGGAGGGAAGGAAACACCAGAGCTAGGGTGCAGCAGGCAAGGTGCCCAGGACACAGAGCGGAAGGGGGTCCTTGCTCACTCCCGGGGGCTGCGAGTATCCTGGGACCTGCCCTATGCACATTCCCAAGAGCTCTCTTCCTCCACCTGATGCCTCAAGATCCAGAGAGCTCTTGGGTTTCAGGGAGGGGGCTGTGGGGAGCCAGTGCCCTGGCAGACCACCAGCTGGAAGTGCTCCCTGGGCTGACAGAAGGGGGAGCCTGTGGAGCTGACAAGCTCCGGGTCAGCCCGGATTAGCAGGGAATGTGGTGCTGGCTCCCCACACAGGGCCCATTACCCAGCTCTAATATAGACTCTCCTTTTTCACACCAGGATGTGGGGGGAAGCAGCAAAGCTTTGTGGAGGGGCTGGGGTCACTCTGCAGCAGAAAGTCAAGGTTTGGGATGGTGTTGCAGGCATTGGGAAGGGCACTTAGAGTGCGGAGAGCAGAGACCAGGTGGGTGAGGGCTTGTTTCAAAAGATGCCTGGTCTCCTACCCTCCCTAATTCCACTATTGCAGGTCTTCTCTGGCCAGGGAAGGGCATCGAGAAAATAGAGGCATCTTCCAGCCTCAAGGAGTCTAGTGGGGAGATTCACAGATACTTAAGGTGTGGGTGTTAAGTGCTGAGGGCCTATGGACACAGCACTGGGGTGCAGGAGCCTGGAGAAAGGAGGCCCAACTCTACCAGGGCACCCAGGAGGGCTTCGCAGGGGTGGTGACACAGCAGCACCCCTAAAGAGAAGCCAATAGGATCAAGGGAGTGAGGTATTGTAGAAAGGAAGAGGAAGGTTGAAAAATGTGCTCTGATTATCCACTCCAATCCCCTTCTTTACAGACAAGGAAACAGGCCTAGAAGGGCGAGGAAAATGTCCCAAGATGCCACAGCTACAGACAGAGTGGGGACCCAAAACCTGGCGCCCTAAGATTCTTGGACCAGTGTCTTGGCCTGTACCTCTAGTAAAAGAATAACCAGGCTGGGCTCGGTGGCTCAGCCTGTTATCTTGGCCCTTCGGGAGGCCGAGGTGAGTGGATTGCCTGAACTCGTGGGTTCAAGACCAGCCCGGGCACCTTGGCAAGACCTCATCTCTACAATAAAATAAAAAATTAACCAGGAGTGGTAGCATGCGCCTTTATTTCCAGCTACTTGAAAGGCTGAGGTGAAAGGATTGCTGGAGCCCAGCAGGTCCCTGGGATGGCCGAGAGTGCCCCTGCCCTCCAGCCTGGGCAACGGAGTGAGATTCCAACTCAAAATAATAATAATAAGAAGAAGAATAATAAAAGAATAACTGTAGAAATCACTTACTGAAGCTTTTTTTTTTTTGAGTTGGAGTCTCACTCTGTCGCCTAGACTGGAGTGCAGTGGCCGCTTCCGACCACCGCAACCTCGACCTACTGGGCTCCGGTGATCCTTCCGCCTCAGCCTTCCGAGTAGCCAGAATTACAGGCGCACGCTACCGTGCCTGGCTAATTTTTAAAAAATTTATTATAGAGATGAGGTCTCGCCTGCCCAGGCAGGTCTCGAACCCGCGGGCTCAGGCAATCCACTCACCTCAGCCTTCCAAAGGCGCGGGATTACAGGCTGAGCGACTGAGCCCGGCTGCTTTTTTTTTGAGTTTGGGTCTCACTCTATCACCCAGTGCTCTGTCACAATTACAGCTCATTGCAGCCTCAACCTCCTGGATTCAGGCGATCCTTCCATCTCAGCCTCCTGAGTAGCTGGAACCACAGGTGTGTGCCATCATGCCCGGCTAATTTTTAAAATTTTTTTAATAGAGATGAAGTCTTGCTATGTTGCTTAGGCGAGTCATGAACTCAAGTGATTCTCTCACCTCAGCCACCAAAAATGCAGGGATTATAGGCATGGGCCACCCCCACCACCTTATTGAGCATTTAATCATGCCAGGCACTGTTCTTAATGCTTCCATGTGTTAACTCACTAATGTTCACAAAACCCCCTTGAGGTAGAAACAATGGCTATTATGCCCCCATTATTTAGATGAGGAGTCTGAGGCATAGCAGTTAAGCTACTTGTTCAAAGTCACACAGTTAGTATGTGGGGAGCAGGGAATTGAACCCTGCAGTTTGCTCTAGCATTTGTCGGTGTGGAATTAATTGATTTCCTGGCTGACTAAGGGAGGGTGTGGCCTCGCGGCCCCTGTCTGAACATAGTTCTGGCCCAGGTGAGCTCTTCTCAATCCCAGAACTCTCCACACTTTCTGAAAGTCTTGTCAATTCCCCAGTGTCCCCTGTTGCTAATGGATTTTTTTGGAGAGATGTGGTGGCAGATGAACACGAGTGAACAACTGACTCTGGGCGTGGCAGGCAGGGATGCTACCACATGTAGAATCTGCTCATTTCCACGGTGTATATATTTCCGCCATAGCCCATTTTAAGTAGTCAATTGGATGTCCACTGGCTTGCGAAACTCCTGAAAGTTCAGGTGCGGTGGCTCACATCTGTAATTCTAGCACTTTGGGAGGCCAAGGCAGGAGGATTATTTGAGCTCAGGAGTTTGAGACAAGACTGGGCAACATAGCAAGACCTTGTCTCTACAAAAAATGAACAAAATTAGCCAGGCGTAGTGGCAGGTGCCTGTAGTCCCGCCTACTTGGGAGGCTGAGGTGGAAGGATCACTGAGTCCAGGAAGTCAAGGCTGCATTGAGTCGTGATCGTGTCACTGCACTCCTGCGTGGGTGACAGAGTGGACCCCAACTCAAAACAAGCAAACAAAACGCCCAAAAGATCTCACAATCGGCAGTTTTCCAACCCCCTCTCCACACTCCCTGAAGACCCCTCCACCCCATTCCTTGCCTTACCTCTTTACTCACCGCCTCTGCTTAGACTAGGTTTATACAAACGGGTTTTCATCTTGGGAGGTCTAAAGCTGTTTTACTTCCTCCGCTCAAAAAGAAATAATAATAAAAGATTCACGGAGTGCTTCCCATTATAATCATTTCCTGGAAGGGACCTGGGTAATTTAGTTTAAATCTTGGCTTTGCAGTTATGGAAAGTCTACCCTGAGAGTCAAGGGACTTGCCCAGAGGCAGACAGCCAGTAATTCTCTGAGCCACAGCAAGAACCAGGGCTCAGGACTCTTGGTCCCCTAGATTGCTTCTCTGTTACACCTCAGCACCGTTCTTGGGTCATGGGGATGATTCGAAGGCAGAAGTGTACTACTCAACTGGGAAGATCCAAGCAGAATACAATCAGAAAAAAAACACACAAGTCAGTATTTGACTCTGCTGCACCAGCTTATGGCTTTGAGCCAGTGTTTTAAATGCTTTGAGTCTTAGCTATATCATTGTAAAATGCAGATATTATTAATACTTGCTTCACATGTCTCACAGGGGTATTGCAAAAACAAAGGAGATAAATGGATAAGAAAGTGAGTCTAAGGTAAGGAAATACAAAATGGCTCTGAGATATACACAATGATGCTCACCCTCATTAAATATGAGAGAGTTGTAAGTCAAAATTACATTGAGCAACACTTTTTTTTTGAGTTGGAGTCTCATTCAGTTGCCCAGACTGGAGTGCAGTGGCCGCTCCCAGCCACCGCAGCCTCGACCTGCTGGGCTCCGGCGATCCTTCCGCCTCAGCCTTCCAAGTAGCTGGAACTACAGGTGCGCACTACCACACCCGGCTAATTTTTTGATTTATTGTAGAGATGAGGTCCCACCAAGTTGCCCAGGCGGGCCTGGAACCCGCGGGCTCAGGCAATCCACTCACCTCATCCTCCCAAGGCGTGGGATTACAGGCTGAGCCACCAAGCCTGGCTGAGCAACACTTTTTTAGCCTACCAGATTGACAATGTCCAGAAAATTGGTAACATGCCGTAACAGTGAAGTTGTGAGGAAACAGGCAGCCTCTTATTTCTCATGGAAAGATAAATGTGCATAACCTCTATGGGGGGCAATTTTGCAATATCTATCAATATTGTAAATGCATGCATCTTCTGACCTAGCCATTCCATTTCTGGGAAATTATCCTATGAATACATTTGTGTGAGTACAATGGATCTGTTTATGGCTGTTTGTTACAGTTATATTTTTTTATAAGAACAGATATGAAACATTGTAAATGCTTACCAAAAGGGGTCTCTTGAAGAGACTGTTTCACCCACATAATGGAGTATTATGCAGCTGTAAAAAGGAAAGAGAAAGGAAGCTTTATACTGATGTATAAGACTGATCATCCAGCCGGGCTCGGTGGCTCAGCCTGTAATCCCGCGCCTTTGGGAGGCTGAGGTGA
>NW_007258182.1:343467-433579 GCF_000164805.1 Carlito syrichta | reverse complement strand
CTGCCCTCCAGTCTGGGTGACAGAGTGAGACTCCAACTAAAAAAAAAATAAAAAAATAAAATAAAAAAAGACCAATCATCCAGTTAAGAAAAACATGGTAAATAACGATGTGTATAGCATGCTATATTTTGCATTTAAAAACCAGGGAAAAAGGAATATTCGCCTATGCCTACAGAATGGAACTCTAGAAGGATCTCTGAGGAACTAATAACAGTGGTTATCTGTGGGGGTCTGGAAGGATAAGAGATGGGAGTAACAGGGAGATTCATCACTGCTTGCCTTTTATTTTTTATATTTTCTTTTATATATATATATATATATATATATATATTTGTGTGTGTGTGTGTGTGTGTGTTGGAGTCTCACTCTGTCACCCAGACTAGAGTGCAGTGGCCGCTCCTGGCCGCCGCAGCCTCAACCTGCTGGGCTCCGGCGATCCTTCCGCCTCAGCCTTCCGAGTAGCTGGAACTACAGGTGTGCGCTACCACACCCGGCTCATTTTGATTTATTGTAGAGATGAGGTCTCGCCAAGTTGCCCAGGTGGGTCTTGAACTCGCAGACTCAGGCAATCCACTCACCTCAGCCTCCCAAAGGCGTGGGATTACAGGCTGAGCCACCAAGCCTGGCTATATTTTTTAAATTTTAGATTCAGGGTGTATACGTACGTGTTTGTTACATGGACACATTGTGTAGTGGTGGGGATTGGGTCTCAGGTGACCCATTCTCCAGGTAATGAACATTGTGTCCCATAGGTAGTTTCTGAACTCCCATCCCTTCTTCCCCTTCGTTGGTGTCCCCAGTATCTATTATTTCCATCTTTGTGACCGTTGGCTCCCTTGTTAGAGTGGGAACATGTGCTGTTTAGTTTTCTGTTTGGTATAATGCTCTCTAGTTCCATCCATGTTTCTGCAAAAAACATGACTTCATTCTTTTTTTTATGGCTGCTTAATACAGATTTTTAAAATTTTGAATCGTGTGAATGCATTAATTCAAAAACCTAAATGACAAATTGTGGACTGGGTGTGGTGGCTCATGCCTGTAATCCCAGAACTTTGGGAGGCCAAAGCAAGTAGGAGAATTGCCTGAGACCAGGGATTTGAGACCAAAATGGGCAATATAGTGAGACCTCCGTTTCTTAAAAAAAGAAAAAAATCTATATATAGATAGATATAAATAGATGCTTTGTAAACTGTAGAGCACTGTGCAGTTGCTAGTTATAGTTACTTGGACTATTACTAATATAAAAATGAGCTAAATTGCAAGGTTAGGACTAGGGTCTGCCGCAGGCCAAAAAGAATGCTTGGGGGTTCCAGAAGGGGTAGGATAAGTTGTCCTCAGGGTTTTATTAGAAAGTGGTTGGTCAGAGCCATGGTGGGCAGGCGTCAATGGCCACAGCTGCTTTTCCTGCCAAGCTTGATCACTGTGGCGGCCCTCCCTCTGAGCTGAGCTATCTTACATATGACATGCAGCTTGTTTGGGCCATGGTGCCAGGACTCCACAGCTTGCTCAGGAGCACTGGCTCCAAAGCACTGGCAGAGATTGGCATGCTGGCTGAAGGGAGGGCTCTCCTCATCAAGTGTGAACATATTAGGCACACATGTGAGTGAGTGTTCCGCTGGGATCAGCCTCTCTGATCCTCTCACAGTGCACTGAGGTTCATATGGTGATTATCTCCCTTTCACAGAAGATGAAACTGAGGCACAGAAAGGTCAAGCACTTGATCTAAGGCCCAGCGTGGGCTTTGATTCCAGGCAGCCTGGCCGTGGAGTGATCCCCCCTGACCACCACGCGCATATGTCAAAGTCTTTGCAGATCAGGAAGGAGCTTCCTGACTTCAGCTGGGCACGGAGCAAACGTTCCTACTCGGGAGGGATCCTTTGACTTTGGTGGGCCTTGTGGAGGCGGGCGCAGTGTGGGGCCAACGGTTGGGTTGCTCAGCCCTTTGGGCCAGCTGCCTTTGGGGCCAGGTCCTGCTGGCCTCTCCTCTTCTCTCTGAGGGGCACCTCCACCCCACCTCTCTCGCCTCTTGGCGTCCTGGAAACAAATCCTAGCCAACAGAGGCCTCCTGTCAATTAGAGCAAGGAGAGGGCCTTGCTATCTGTGGAGGGATCTGTGGGGAGGCGGGGTTGCGGCACAGGGAGAGCATCATGTCTCCAATTAAAGTTCTGAGGATTCATCTTCGAGTTCAGGCCCCCTCAGAAATTGACATTTATTAGGTTGTCAAAGCTGATTTTTCTTCTCGGCCCTTTCCTGTCCCCATCTCTCTCTCTCTCTCTCTCTCTCTCTCTCTCTCTCTCTCTGTGTGTGTACATGGACATGCATGTAAACAAATACCACTCTTTTTACTTTTTAAAAATTAAAAATGCAGTATTGAGTTGTGTCAGAGATCTGATTTCCTGATTCTTGATGGCATGGAAGGCCATGACCCAGGGAGCCAGGGCAGGCCCTGCTGAGGATGTGGGGAGGTTGGAGATGATGGTAGGCTGATCATCTAGGGGTGAAACCAGCTTCCTGTAGAGGTAGCTGTTGCCGACTGTGTGCTTTTAGAAGTGACCCATCCTTCCTAAAACAGCTCTCTCTCTCGTGTGCCACTGGGTCTGGAATCCACTCTTGGAGACTCTTTTCAGTGAATTTATTCATTCCTGTCCTGAAGTCTTTTTCGAAGTGAAATGTGAGTCTGTCCCCGAGAGGGGAACACATTAAATTGTTAACATCCCAGAAGCATAGAAGTCAAAGCCGAGGGAGACCCTGAAGATTTCCTTATCTTCTCTTGTAGAGAGGAAACTGAAGGCTGGGGAGACCAAGAGATTTGCCCAAAGTCACTCCCACGTTAGTGACAATGATGGAGTCTCTAACTCCAAACTCAGTGGAGCTGGTTTATCAGATGGAGTTCCTCTGGTCGAGAAGGAGCCTGGCCAGCGGGGACCCTGAACCCCCAGGTGAGGGAAGGCAACTGATGGGGCAGGTGTGAAAAATCAAGACTGATGTGAAAGCAATTTTGCCAAGTCCTGCTTTTCCTAGTAGTTGTATGTGTTGTCATTTCCATTTTTATTCATGTTGTATTTATGATTTGGGATGTCAAAGAAAAGAAGATCGTGGCTATTTGGTCTTGGCTTTTTAAAAGATGGTGTATGCTAGACTTCAGCTCCCATCTCCGTTTACTCTTTTTGCCATGTTTTCATGCCGTTTCTATTAATGTGACATGATATTTTTCTTTAAGTTAACTCATTTTTAACCTAATCTATTCATCCAAAAGGGAAACTTTGTTTTACTGTTGTGCAAGGAAAACCAGTTATCACTTGCCAGAAATAGATGGTAATCATAAAAATAAATATAATGAAATCAAAACAATGTTATTAAAATGTAGTTTGATGCTTTTCTTGCTAAAAGCTCCTAGCCTGAGGACTCTTTTCTCTTTGTAGAAAGGAAAATCAGCGCATGCTGGAAAGGCATTAGAAACCTGCTGGCCCCCAAATGAGTCTTTGTCCTTGAGGTCATCAGGGTCCATACTGGTTTCCTGGGACTGCCATCAGCTGGGTGGCTCAAAGCAACATAAATTTGTTGTTTCATAGTTCTGGAGACTAGAAGTCCAAAATCAAGGTGACAGCAGGGCCATCTTTCTGAAAACTGTAGGGGGAATTCCTCCTTGCCTCTCACAGCCTCTGGTGGCTGGTTGGCCATCCTAAGTATCCCTTGGCTTGCTGAAACAGAGCTTGAATCTGTCTTTCTTGTCACATGGCGAGCCATCTCACACATGACTCACACATGGCATGCAGCTCCCTGTGGTCTCCTGTCACCTTGTAAGGACAACGGTCATATTGGTTTAGGGACCCACCTGCTCCAGTAGGACTTCGAGTTTAACAATGCCACAATAACTCATTGCACATCTACAACAATTGTATCCCCAAATAAGGTCACATTCTGAGGTACTGGGGGTTAGGATTTCAATTTATCTTTTTCAGGAATACAAGTCAACCCATAACGTGGTCTTTGAAGAAGAATTAAAAAGGGAGAATTTTTCATGGCGTGGACAAGGCTATTGAATTAAAATAAGACCTGACCCTTTGAGAGCAATTTACTGCATTAAGGGGGCATGGGAAGGCTGTGTGTTCCCTCCTGAGATGCTTATACCTTTTTTTTTTCTTTTGAGACAGGGTCTTGTTCTACTGCCCAGGCTGGAGTGCAGTGGTGGTGAACATATGATAACCACAGCAGCCACACCCAGCTCATTAAAAATTTTTTTTTGTAGAAGTGGAGTCTTGCTGTGTTGCCCAGACTGGTCTCCAATTCCCTTCCTCAAGCTATCATCCTGTCTTGGCCTCTCAAAGTGTTGGGATTATAGGCATGGGCTACCACGCCTGGCTCTCCTTACCTCTCAGAGGCAGGTGGTATTGTTGATGGCTAAGTGAGCCTTTGGTAGGTCAGTTCTGGGGTGAGTAGGTGCCCCAACGTGGGAGTGGGTGCATTTGTGGAGGAATACACAGCTCCTTATGTGCCACACAATCAGCATCAAAGAGACTTTTTTGTTGTTTTGAGTTGAAGTCTCACTTTGTCACCCAGGCTGAAGTACAGTGGCACGCTCACGGCCACCCCAGTGTCAACCTGCTGAGCTCAAGTGATCCTTCTGCCTCAACCTTCCAAGTAGCTCAAACTACAGGGGCGCCCTACCACGCCCGGCTAATTTTTTGATTTATTGTAGAGATGAGGTCTCACCAAGTTGCCCGAACTGTTCTCGAACCCACGGGCTCAGGCAATCCTCTCACCTCGGCCTCCCAAAGTGCTGGGATTACAGGCTTGAGCCACCATACCCGGTCCACAGAAATTTTTTATAAACAGTCAACATTTACTGAGATCCTCATGGGGGCACAGCAACGCACATTCCCTGATGTCTGCCCTTTAGAGTGTCTGGTCTCACCAGGCAGAAGAACAGGGGAAAAAGCCAAATGGGTGGAGGTGGGGGAATGAAAAGAAGGGGGAGATAGTGCACTCCCAGGCCAGAGAGGCAGCTGTGGCTCTAGGACTTTACTGGAGTGACGGGTAGGACCTTGTTGAGCACATCCATGAACAGGAGCTGAGAACATCCCTTTTCTTCTGGAGCTCTATGGGGATGGGGGCAGGCGAGACAGACAGGCAATACGCAGGGTGGTGATAAGAGGAGAAATAAAGCGAGCTAAGTGGATAGAGAACATTCCCAGCAGAGGGAGCAGCACGAATAAAAGCGGGAGCTCTGGATTGCCTGAGCCCGCGGGTTCAGGACCCACCTGGGCAACTTGGTGAGACCTCATCTCTACAATAAATCAAAAATTAGCCGGGCGTGGTAGCGCGCGCCTGTAGTTCCAGTTACTTGGAAGGCTGAGGCGGAAGGATCACTGGAGCCCAGCAAGTAGAGGCTGCGGTGGCCGGGAGCGGCCACTGCCCTCCAGTCTGGGCGACAGAGTGAGACTCCAACTCAAAAAAATAAAAAAATAAAAAAATAAAAAATAAAAGCGGGAGCTCCTCAACTTGTCTCCACAAGGGTGGAGGAGGCCGGTGGGACTGGAGAAGAGAGGGTGAGAGGGAAGAGGCAGGAGAGGACCGGGGGTCCTGGAAATCCCTCGTGGGTAAGGATGATGCATTTTATCTTAAGTGCCTATGAGAATTTGGAGCAGAGCAGTCAGTCATCTGACTTAACTTTTTGCCATTTAAAAAATATAATAAAATACACATAACCTAAAATGTACCATCCTGACCATTTAAAGCATACAGCTCCGTGGTATTAAATACATTCATAATGTGCAACCATCACCACCACCCAGCTCCATAACTCTTAATCTTATGAAATCGAAACTCTGTGCCCATGAAACAATTCCCATTTCTCTTTGCTCCCAGCCCCTGGCAATCCCCATTCTGCTTTCTGTCTCTGAATTTGACACTTCTAGTTGACACATAGAAGCAGAATCATGCAATATTTACCCTTTTGTGACCGGCTTATTTCACTTAGCATAATGTCTTCAAGGTTTATCCATGTTATAGCATATGTCAAAATGTCCTGACTGTGTGTGTGTGTGTGCGTGTGTGTGTGTGTGTGTGTGTGTGTGTGTGTGTGTGAGTATTACTCTGTCACTTAGGCTAGAGTACTGTGGCATGATCATGACTCACTACAGCCTCAACCTGCTGTACTTGGGTGATCCTCCTGCCTCAGCCTCCCAAGTAGCTGGGACTACAGGAGTGCGCCACCACACCCAGCTAATTTTTTGATTTTTTTGTAGCAGTGAGGTCTTGTTATATTGCCCAGGTTCGTCTTGAGCTCCCGGGCTTAAGTAATCCTCCCACCTCAACCCCCCAAAGTGTTGGGATTACAAGTATGAGCCACATTCCTGGCTTAGAATTTCCTTCCTTTTAAAAGCAGAATAAGATTTCATCGTGTGGCTATACCACATTTTGTGTATCTATTTATCCATTGTTGGACACAGATCGTGTCCATATTTTCGTTATTGTGAATAATGCTGCTATGGGCAGGGATATACAAATATTTCTTAGAGACTCCACTTTCAATTCTTTTAGGTATATACCCAGAAATGGAATTGCTGAATCATATGGAATTCTATTTTTAATTTTTAAAGGAGCCTCTGTACTGTTTTTCACAGAGCCTGCACCATTTTATATTCCCACTGACAGTGAACAGGGTTTCACTTTCTCCACATCTCACCAACACTTGCTATTTTCTGTTTTTTTTTTTTATGGTAACCGTTCTTTTGTTTTTTGAGTTGGAGTCTTACTCCATTGCCCAGGCTGGAGTGCAGTGGCATTCTCACAACCACCCCAGCATCAACCTGCTGGGTTCCTGCGATCCTTCCATCTTAGCCTTCTGAGTAGCCGGAACTACAGGCACATGCTACCACACCGGGCTAATTTCTGATTTATTGTAGAGATGAGAACTCGACAAGTTGCCTGGGTTGGTTTCCAGCATGCGGGTTCAGGCAATCCACTTGTCTCCCATAGTACTAGGATTACAAACTGAGCCACTGAGCCCGGCCTGGCTGTAGCCATTCTATTTGATATGAAGTGGCATGTCATTTCAGTCTTGATTTGCACTTTCCTAATGATATTAAGCATCTTTTCCTGTGCTTGCTGGCCATTTGTTTGCTTCCTTTGGAGAAATGTCTGTTTAAGTCCTTGCCCATTTTTATTTTTTATTTTTTATTTTTGAGTTGGAGTTTCACTCGGTCGCCCAGACTGTAGTGCAGTGGACGCTCCCGGCCACCGCAGCCTCGCCTGCTGGGCTCCAGCGATCCTTCCGTCTCAGCATTCCAAGTAGCCAGAATTACAGGCGTGCACTACCATGCCTGGCTGATTTTTTGATTTATTGTAGAGATGAGGTCTCGCTGCCCAGGCGGGTCTCGAACCCGCGGGCTCAGGCAATCCACTCACCTCAGCCTCCCAAAGGCGCGGGATTACAGGCTGAGCCCCCAAGCCCGGCTCATTTTTATTTTTATTTATTTTTTGTCACACAGGCTGGAATGCAGTGGCATGATCAGGACTCACTGCAACCTCAACTTCCTGGACTCAGGTGATTCTCCCACCTCAACCTCTTGAGTAGCTGAGACTATACGTGTGTACCACCATGCCCAGCTAATTTAAAAAAAATCTTTGGTAGAGATGAGGTTTTGCTCTGTTGCCCAGGCTTGTCTCAAACGTCTGGGCTCAAGCAATCCTCCCACCCCAACGTTCCATGGTTTTGGGATTACAGACATGAGCTACTGTGCCCGGTCCTCTGCTCATTATTCATCTGGGCTCTTTGTTTTGTTGTTGCTGAGTTTACTAATCAGACTTAATTTTAAACAGATCACCCTGCTGCTGTGCTGAGAATAGACTTTTAGAGGCAAAAGCAGAAGCAGAGAGAGAGGCTCCCACAAGATCCAGATGATGGTAGTTTAAGTGGGAGATGGCAGTGGTGATAGCGGTGAGTGGTGAGCAAGGATCAGATTCTGGATCTACTTGGAAAGTAGAGCCAGGGAGATTTACTGATTGGATGAGCTGTGGGAGAGACTCCAGAATGACTCCAAGGTTTTGGGCCGAGCAGCTACAAGAATGGAGTAGCCATGTCCTGAGATGGGAAAGACAGGTCTGGAGGGAAGTTCAAGGGCTGCGGGTGGGGTGGGTCCAGGTTAAGACGTGACCTTCGGGTGAAGATGGTGGCTGGGCAGTTGCATGTACGGGTCTGGCACTCAGGAGAAGTCCTGGGCGAAGATACACATTTGTGTGTTTGTCACTAGTGTTCATATGGTGTTTTAAAGCCATGAGACAGAATGAGTTCACTTTGAAAGTGAGGGTTTATAAAAAAGATAAGAAGTCGAAAGATCGATCCCTGGGATACTCCAATCTGCAAAACTAGGAGTTCAGATCAGCCAAGACAACAGAGAGGGAGTAGCTGGTGATGAGAGAAGAACCTCAAGTTAGTGTGGTCCTGAAGGCCTTGGGAAGAATGTGTTTGGGGGAGGAGGGTGTGAGCCACTCTGTTCAATAAATATGGCTGACTGGAGATTGCAACAGGAAGGAAGGCAGAGAGGCCAGTAGGATGACAGATACGGTGGTGGGAGCCCATGGAGTACATTGCTTCTCTTGTGTGTGTGTGTCTGAGTTGGAGTCTCACTCTGTCACCCAGGCTGGAGTGCAGTGGCACGCTCACGGCCACCCCAGCGTTGAGACTCCAGCAATCCTTTTGACTCAGCCTTCCAAGTAGCAGGAACTACAGGCGTGTGTTACCACGCCTGGCTAATTTTTAAATTTTATTGTAGAGATGAGGTCTTGCCAAGGTGCCTGGGCTGGACTTAAACCCGCGGGCTCAGGCAATCCACTTGCCTCGGCCTTCCGAAGTGCTAGGATTACAGACTGAGCCTCCAAGTCCTGCCTCTTTTTTCTTTTTTTGAGTTGGGGGTCTCGCTCTGTGACCCAGGCTGGAGTGCAGTGGCATAATCATGATGGTCATGGCTCACAGCAGCCTAACCTCCTGGGCTCAGGTGATTCTTTTGCCTCAGCATCCCGATTAGCTGGGACAACAGGCATGTGCCACCACACCCGGCTAATTTTTTGAGTTTTTGTAGAGATGAGGTTTCACTATGTTGCCCAGTCTGGTCTTGAACTCCTGGGCTCAAGCAATCTGCCTGCCTCCACTTCCCAAAGTACTGGGATTACAGGTATGAGCCAACGTGTCTGGCAAACCCATTGCTTCTCTAAGAATCATAGGCTGAGAGTGATGGGTAGAAAGAAGGTGTTGGAAGTTTGACGAGAGAAGAAACGGGAAATGGCTTCAGAAAATGTGGTGATTGTTGAGCTGTATTAAGTTCACCCTTCAGCAGTGATAACTCCAGAATTTTTCTGTGTAGGGAACTGCGGGACATGGGTCTGATTGGAGGGGAACTTGGCAATGAATTCACAGAACACCAACATAAGAGTGTGAAAACTTCAGTTGTCCATATCAAGGAAAAGAGGAACTGTGCTAGAAAGATGGTTCACGCCTGTAATCCCACACTTTGAGAGGCCAAGTCAATAGGTTTGCTTGAGGTCAGGAGTTTAAGACCAACCTGGGTGACATAGCTAGACCCTGTCTCTACAAAAAAATAAAAAAAGATAGTTGGATGTAGTGGTGCATGCCTGTGATCCCAGCTACTTGCGAGGCTAAGGTAGGAAGATCACTTGAGCCTAGGTGTTTAAGGCTGCAGTAAGCTATGATTGCACCTTTGCACTCCAGTCTGGGCAACAGAGTAAGACCCTGTCTCAAAAACAAACAAACAAACAAATAAAAGAGAAGTTGAAAGAAAGATAACCAGCCCTGATGCAGGAGGAAGTGGGAGAGTGTCTTTCAGGTAAAGTGAACCCTGCAGCTGGGAACCAAGCATCTTCCTTACCTCCCACCCCACATCACTAGCTGTGTGCAGTCACCGGAAACGCAGTGGGTAGGATGAGAAGAAAGGTGAAGAACCGGACAGGTGCACTAGGGGACATGGCTTTCATGTCCCTTACCTATCAGGAAGGAAACTTCTGTGATAACTTCTCAAAGTACCAGGTCAGACATTTAGGCAGATCTAAGGGTATATAGTCTATATCTCGAAAGTACTTTGGCTGATTAAACACACATGCACACACACACATGCACACATGAGTTTGCACAGCAAAGTAATCATCTTGGGAGGCCATGAACTTATTGCAAAGATGTTGCCATGGAACAAAATATTCCTGGAACTCCTTTTTGGGAAATCCAGCAGAGCAGCGACACACTCTCTTGACTGTTGTTCTCCATGGGGGTCATTTTTTGCCTTTCAAGGGTAGATTTGATTTCTGGAAACAGTCTAAAGTCATTTAGAGCCAAGTGTGATGACTACAATTAGGGATCAGAGTTTTTGTGGGCACTGATGAGGTTTGTTACAGATAGAATAAAACTAGCTTTGTCATATTTAAAAGGGAACATTCTTTCATAGTGTTAATAAGATATAGCATGTAAAGTGCCTGGCATAGTTTTTGATCTGTACCAGGCATTTCATGATTGGTAATTATTAATATTCCTAAAACAGACCCCGAAATGAATGGAGGTGCTGTTGAAATAAGTGACGTGTCCCCCAAGGTGATGGCTTTGAAAAGGCAGGCTTTTTCTAGAATTAGAAATTTTGCTAAATGTGTTTTTAAAAAAAGCAGATTCACAATCTTGTTTGTTATTCTCTTTATCAGCCTTGCAAGTAAGAGGACCAGAGAGTTCCATACCAAAGAAAAGAGCTCTGAGGGAGGTCACGGGGAGAAGAATAATGTACCCCCCATGTCATGACTCCTGGTGGTGCCTAATCAACCGTCACTAGCCAGGATGGATTACCAGGTATCAAAGAGGCAAAAGGTGTTCTTCCTCCCCCCCACCTCAACCCTTAATACCTTCTCTGCTGGTTTTCTGATGCCAGGGAAAAACATATATCTCATTAACATATATACATATATATATTTTTAGATACAGTCTTGCTTTGTCACCCAGAGCACTGCCTTGGAGTGCAGTAGTGTGATCATAGCTCACTGCAGCCTCAAACTCTTGGGCTCAAGTGATCTCCTGCCCCAACTTCCTGAATAGCTGGGACTAAGGTGCACATCACCATGTTTGGCTAATTTTTAAATTTTTTGTAGAGATGGATCTTGCTATGTTGCCCAGGTTGGTCTTGAGCTCCTGGCCTCAAGTAAGTGCCCAGCCTAGGAATTCTTGTCACTGTCTTAAACTTTCATTTCTTCAGGACAAGACCAAATAATCATGAAGGAGATAACATGAGAGTAATTTCTAGCTTTGTGTGCAGAAGGTTAGTAAATCGTTTCCCGATGTCAGGTCTTCGTAGTGGGAGAGTAGAGATAGTAGAGGTCTATGGGTTCTTTGACAGGAGGAATGGGTAAGGAGGAGGCCCTGCCTAGTTTTACCTCTGTGGTTCCCTCCCCAAGAGGCACAGAGGGAGCTTCCTGGCCCAGGGCTGTGCCTCATGAAGGCTCTGAGTGCCACCACCCAACTGGACTCTGTTCTCACCAGAGTCCCTCTCTGGGACTCAGTTTCCCACAAAAGATATTGAGTGTTTCATCAGTGTTTCCTAGACTTTTTACATTTTATCTTTATCTGGAGTAAGAAATATGTTTTACATTGAGTCCTAGTATATGCATGCATATTTGTGTGTGTATATCTGAATACATACATGTACCTTTGGGTGTATGTACACACACATATGCACTTAGGTATGTATATTTGAGTGCATTTCATCTATCCATCACCTCTATGTCTGTCTACCAATCTATCTACTGAATCCAAAACTGCAACACTTGCGGTTTGAGAAACACGAGATTAAGTGATCAATAGCACCCTTTCGACTTTCTGATTCTGATATTTTAGGTTTATGTCTAAGCCAATCAGTGATTGATTAGTTTAATGTGCAGTTAAAGGTTACAGGGATATGTCCGTGTTAAACCCTGGCATAGCGTCCAGCTCCTAATAAGTGTCCTATGACTGCTGAGTGTTACTTTTAACTCTTATTTTCTAGAATTAGCTTTAGCAGTTTGGAGCTCATCTCGCCTCTTCCCTTTGGCTCTTCCTTAGAGATACTGCCCATCACCTACTGTGTATTATACTTTTTTAATTGTGAGATAGAAAATTCTCTCATCATCCTCCCTAGATTTTTGTCTCCCGAATCCCTTTCCTTCATGTTGCTTCATTAAAATTCAAGCTTCAGGTCAATGGGGATCATCCGATCACCCCTCAGCCCACCCCAGGTCTCTGTGGCCACAGATCTCTTGGGATTGGGTTTTTCAATGATTTTTGACCTTTGAAGACTTTTCTTTTCCACCAGCTCAGCTGTGCTTTGGTGAAATTCTATTATTTTCTTTTTTTTTTTTTTTTGAGTTGGAGTCCCACTCCATTGCCCAGGCTGATGCCCAGTGGCATGCTCACGGCCACCCCAGCGTCGACCTGCTGGGCTCTGGCAATCCTTCTGCCTCAGCCTTCCAAGTAGCCAGAACTACAGGCACATGCTACCACGCTGGGATAATTTTTTGATTTATTGTAGAGACGAGGTCTCACCACGTTTCCTGGGCTGGTCTTGAACCGACGGGCTCAGGCAATCTGCTCGCTTTGGCTTCCCAAAGTGCTGGGATTACAGGCTGAGCCACCAGGCCCAGCCCATTATTTTCATTCATGTTTTTGGTGTTTTTTCTTGGGAGAATTTTCAGAATATCTAGATCGTCATAGGACCTGAAAATGAAAGACCTTACTGGTATTTCTCAACACAGAAATCCTACACTCTGAAGGCTACCTCTTCGTCAACAAAGAAAGATATACTAGCACCTCTGGATAACTGGATGGCACAGGTCTTCCTTGTGGGTTATGGTGGGACAGGAGAGCAAATTGGGTGACTCTGAAGCAGCACCTTGATTCAGTGTGGTGGCCTGAATTCCCATCACCACTCTGGCTGTACTCACTGTGTGACTTTGGGTCGATAGCTTAACTTCTGCAGCCTAATCGGTGTAGTACGGATAAGAATTGACTGGGTGTGGTGGCTCACATCTGTAATCCCAGCATTTTGGGAGGCCAAGGTGGGATGATTACTTGAGCTCAAGAGTTCTAGACCAGGCTGGGCATAGCAAGTCTTCGTCTCTACAAAAAAATAAAAAAATTAACCTGGCATGGTGGTGCATACCTGTAGTCCCAGCCACTCGGGAGGCTGAGGTGGAAGGATTGCTTGAGCCCAGGAGGTCGAGGCTGCTGTGAGCTATGATTGTGTCACTGCACTCCAGCCTGGGCGACAGAGTGAGATCCCAACTCAAAAAAAAAAAAAGGAAAAAAATAAATGTAAAAAGAATTGTACCACCTGAGAGAGCTTCTGGAAGATTAAATGGACTAAATGCTGGTGTAGTGCCTGGCACATACTAAGTACTGAGCAAATGTTTTATTTCTTTTCTTCCTTGACCAAAACATTTTCCATCATCTGAATAGGCAGCAGTCCCAGCACTGGGTGTCTGGGGACCCAGGTCACTGTCTTGCTGGGAGAACTGGGGGCATGTCACTTCATCTTGCTGTTTTCTCACATGTAAACATTTCCTTCATCTGTAAAATGAGGGGGTGGACTAAGTGATTTCTAAGGATGCCTCTCATCCTCATAGTCTGCAATTCTCTTAAGAGTGATATGGACCAGGCTCGATGGCTCAGCCTGTGATCCCAGCACTTTGGGAGCCTGAGGTGAGTGGGTTGCCTGAGCCTGAGGTTCGAGACCAGACTGGGCAGCTTGGCAGGACCTCGTCTCTACAACAAATGAAAAATTAGCCAGGTGTGGTAGCGCACGCCTGTAGTTCTGGATACTTGGAAGGCTGAGGCGGAAGGATTGCCGGTGAAAGGCACGGGGAACAGCCAGAAGGACGTCTCCCGAGATGGCGCCAACACTAGGGAACCTAAGAAGACAACAAAGGCGGTAAATTCCTGCCTCTCCCGTGCGCGCATGAAACTTAAACTCATGTACAAATATTATCTCCCTATAGGAATACTACCTCATAGCTCCCTCCAATAAAGACCCTAAGATGGCTCTGGCTGGCACGGCCAGGCTCAGAGAGCACAGGCCGCCCCCTCCCAAAACCGATAAATACAGACCTCTCTCTCGCCCTCTCTCTCTCACTCCCTTTTCCCACCAGGCGGTTACAGACCTCCTTCCCTCTCCCTGTAGCCGCTGCTCTAATAAATCTCTTGGCCTCAAAGGGTACCGAGTCTCACTGGCGCCATCGTCCTTCAGCCGGAGTCCAGCAGGTTGACACTGGGGTGGCTGAGTATGCTGCTGTACTCCAGCCTGGGAGACAGAGTGAGAATCCCACTCAAAAAAAAAAGGGGGGGTGTGAAAAGCAATATGTAGCCCTTAAAACAGCATTTCCAGGCAGCCCTCGGTATGTAAGAGACTGTGCTTCCCAGAGCTGACCTGCCAGGGTTGGATCTTTGGAACTTGGCACCCATGTTCTCTCTCTGGCAGGTAGTGGTTGGCTTTCGAGGGCTAGCTCATAAGACCCTGCTTAATCCACAATGAGGCAGAGATGGTGCACATTTGCATTGGGAATAGTAGGAAACAATACCACTACAATACTAGTAATTAAACAAAACAGAAAAACAATCCCATTGAATAAGAGCTCATTTTTTAATTTATCTAGGATCCTGGTGCTTCAGGGAAGCAGGTTAATTTAGAAGAGGAGGAGGTCTGTGGAAATGTGTGTGGGGAGAATTCTCAATGTTTCTTCTGGGCTCTCTCTAGGGATTCAGGCTGAGGCTGATGGCACAAGTTCTTGAAATGCTTGATTTTGTTTAAAAATTCATGGGTTTTTTCTGAAAACACTTTATCTTTTTTTTTTTTGAGATAGTGTTGACCTAGGTCTTTTTTTTTTTTTTTTGAGTCAGGGTCTCACTCTGTCACCCAGGCTGGAGTGCAGTGGCTTGATCACAGCTCACTGCAGCCTCGACCTCTTGGGCTCAGATGATCCATCTGCTTCAGCGCCCCCCAAGTAACTGGGACTACAGGCATGCACCACCATGCCCCACTAATTTTTTTATTTTTTATTTCGTAGAGACAAAAATCTCATTATGTTTCCCAGGCTGGTCTTGAACTCCTGGGCTGAAGTGATTCTCCCGCCTCAGGCTCCCAAAATGTTGGGATTACAGGTGTGAATCACCACGCTCAGATTACCTAGGTCTTTCTCTCTTGTATAGTGACCATTGTAATAGTTTGGGCTTGCCAATGGAAAGTGCAGAGGGAGAAGGAAAAAAGGAAAACCAGGGACAAGAAGGGAGGAATTCTCCTAGATATTACAGCCAGGTGACTCTCAGGCGTGCTTTGTTGGGTGTATGCTGGACCACATAGCATTTTAATGTTTTGAAAAAAATCGGCCAGGGTATAAACATTTTATTTAAAAATATTCAGATTTCTGGCTTTGAGCAGCCCCTAGCCATGTGGGTCTGTGGCACTAAACTTCCACAAGGTGACAACAGGCCGGTGTTGAACAGCAGCTGGCCTTGAAGTTGGTTATGAGACCAGGCCTACATCATTTAATGAAAATATTTCCTTTTTGGCCCCTGCGGGCTTTTCAGTTTGAAAGCCCTGGGTGATGTCACTTAATAAGAGGAAAGGATTAAAAAACATGAGTGTGATTGCATGAAATGATCTGCAATGAAGTCAACTGAAAAAAGTAGCAACAGATAGCAAGAGAAAAGGGAGGTGAATCACGCATCATCACTGCGTCACCAAGAGGGTCAGGTTAGACAGTTCCTCTTGTGGCCATTAGGTAGCCTCGCAGTCCCAGCACAGCTCAGTTGCTGTTTGGTGTGATTTCTAAGTGACTGGGAGAGGCAGGATGTACATGCTCAGGATGCTTCTATGTACATGAAGTTTCCAAGTTATGAGTCAGGATTTCGATGCTTGACAGGTTATTGCTATTCTGAGAACCAAATTCTGCTTCTGATATAAGGGCAACGTGGTTGTGGTACTGGCACCCTCTTGATCATGAGGGTGGACATGGCTGTCTTCGATGAATGGGCGGGGCCCCTTCCACCCTCAGTGTTCCAGGTGAGACTGCCATTGCTCTGTGCTGGTTACAGGTGGAGGACGGCCTCTCCCTACTCCTGTCACCATGAGATGCTGCCTCTGGGTCTTCTCCCTCCCCCTGTGTCACTTGGTAGTTTCTTGAGTTGCTACAGCAGACTAGACCCCCTTGGGGCATCATTCTCAAGTTTTGGAGTACACCAAGTCTGCCTGGGGAGCAGATGCAACATGCAGATTCCTAGCGTCCGTCTCAGAATGAAAGACTCTCTGTGTGGCACTTAGGACTCTGCTTTCAGGACAGGCAGCTCATAGGTGCTTCTGACACAGTGGACCTTGGACTGCACATTGAGAAACACCACCCTGAAGGCTGACTGAAAGCAGTTTGGAGTATGGGCTCATGAAACCTAGCATCCCATGGCAGGGAGGCTAGGTGTAGCTTGGGCAAATCCCCTTCCTCAGTTTCCTCATCTGCGCAATGAGGGATTTGGATGGGTTCAGCTGTAGGGTCTGTTCTGGCTCTGAAAGCTGGAATTTGATAGCTCTGCCTCTGTAAATGGGTCCCCAGTTATGGTTATTCATGTTTCTTCCTCTCAGGCCCACTTCTTGGCTGAGGCTGTGGCTGGTCAACCAGAGGCTTGAGGGTTAATTCCCTGCTGTTCCTGGAGGACATATTTCCTCAGCCCTATCTCCTAATGCTGGAAAGGGACCAAGTGGGAAGGCTTCTGCATCATAACCTTCCTGGATTCGCACAACCTTTCTCCTACAGGAACTGGTGCTACAGGACTCTGGTACAGAAGGAAGCTGTGTCTAAGATATGCAGCATCCAATATCCTGCAGAAGCTGTTCAGGGCATGAATGAATGTGACATGCATTTTACTATGCGTTTCTATTATCCTTATGCCCCAGAGTTTGCTGCAAGCTCACAGTATGGAGGTGTTGTGGACTAAACTGTGACACTGTCCCCTGCCTCCAATTCAAATGTTGCAGTCTTAACCCCCAAAGAGACTGTATTTAGAGATAGGGCCTTTAGGGAGATAGTTAAGGTTAAATGAAGTCATAAGGGTGGGACCCTAATCTGATAGGATTAGTGTCCTTATTAGAAGAAGAAGAGACATCAGAGATCTCTCGCCCTCTGTGCACACACATTGAGGAAAAGCCATATATGACATAGTGAGAAGACAGCTATCTGCCAGTCAAGAGAGGCCTTAACAGGAAACCGGATTGATTGGAACCTTGATCATGGACTTGTAGCTTTCAGAACTGGAGAAAATGAATGTCTGGTGCTGAAGTCACCCAGTCTACGGTATTTTGTTATGGCAGCCTGAGTTGCCTAAGACCAGAGAGAGCACTGATTCATTCTTTCACGTAAGTAGGTAGTACATTTATACATGTGAATTGCCTGTATCTGCCAGGCCTGGGCTCCCAGGGCTGTTGACCACTTCCATTCTCTCCATATGCCCCATGAGCACGAGCCTGGTCCATACTGGGTATCCAATAATTATTTTTGAATATATGAATGAAAGAATTGTGCAATGAAAACACTCAATATCCAATTACTGAATGAAATGAGATATCCGGTGCAGGTGGGGCCCATGGAAGCATTCTAGCTGGGTCCTGCTCTTGTCGACTGGAGGGGAAATGGGACAATAAGGAAAGAAATGCATATTTCTTGAGCAGCTTTTTGCTGAGGACAATGCTAATGTCTCCCTCATTGTTTAAGGAACAGGGGAAGGGAGAAGAAGTCCTCTGAGAGTATATAGGAGTTTCCTCACATCTCTAGAGTCAGCAGGGAAGAAAAGCATATGATTGGAGAACTGTCATCTCTTTTCCACATGGTCATCAATTGCTTCCATTTATCGAACAACTACTATGTGCCAGGCACCATGCTGGCTGCTGAAGCTGAAATCACCACCCAAACTGAACATCATCTACCAAGAGAAGTTATCTTATTTAATCCTTGAAACAACTGTGTGAAGATCAGATGAAATATCACACAGGAAAAGGGTTTGTAAACTGTAAAGTGTATAAAACATCAGGGATTGTTACAAGGATGATTAGTCTTCCTCTCCTACCTCTGCAGCCGGGCAGACAGCTTCTTGGTGCAGAGTTGGCACCCACCTTGCCTGTCTCCTTTCCGGCTAATTGGGGAGGCTCTCCAAGCCTGATTTATGTGGACACTCACACATTCTCCCACTGAACATTATTCTAATCAGACACCTCATTATTGGAAGCCTGCCTCCTCGGGCTGCCTGGACAGGGTTATTACAGGATATTATACAGACCATTTGCATGGCCACCTTCAGGTCATTTCCATCACTTTAAGCTACTTACAGGCCCATTTTCTTCCCCATAATATTTGCCTAATTCGATTACTCCACGGCCTTAGCTAGCTCAAAACGGAATCAAAAGTTACAACTGGGAGCAAAGTCAACTGGATCCCGACAACCCCTCAGGACTTGGGGCCTACCTGGGCCTAGGTGACAGCTGTCAGAACCAGGCTTCTAGTCTGAAGGGGGACTTCTGAGCCTGGTGAGAAGGCTGCCAGAGCAGCAAAAGGGCAAGTCGTTGAACAGGCCAAGTTTGTGTAGGTTGAAATGACACAGAGGATCCTCTTCTACCCCTGAGTTCACCCTCTGAAAAATTCATCCAGGGCCCCTGTACTTCTCCATCCTAACCCTTAACTTTATTGTCATTGATCATGTAAATATCTGTTTTCCTGCTAGGAGATAAGCCATGTGAGGGTAAAGACTCTTTTTATCTTCTTGGTCTTTGTGTCTTCAACATCTACCACAGCATCCAATTCATAATAACTGATCAACAAATAGAGGAATATTTGTTGATTGCTTGAATGAATGTCTCCTTATTGCTTTTTATTTTTACCTATTTTTTTTTTTTTTTTTTAGTTGGGGGGTCTCACTCTGTCACCTAAGCTGGAGTGCGGTGGCATGATCATAGCTCATCGTAGCTTTAACCTCCTGGGCTCATAGGATCTTCCCACCTCAGCCTCCTGAGCAGCTGGGATTACAGGCATGTGCCATCATACCTGGCTAATTTTTTGATTTTTTGTAGAGATGAGGTCTTGCTGTATTGCCCAGGGTGTTCTCAAACTCCTAAACTCAAGTAGTCTCAGCCTCCCAGAGTGCTGGGATTATAGGCGTGAGCCACTTTACCCGACCTCTTTTTTGCTTAAATATTCTCTACTAAGAATGTGTGTATCTGTGATTGTTCAGTAATCAGTCTTGACTTGATGTCAAAGCTCCCATTTGAAAATATTTTTTGTCCTCCCCCTGCACCTGATTCTGAAGAGTCCAGTCTGATATTTCCACACATGTCCTGGCATTATGTTGGGTGAGAAGTCTGGGAACACAAAATTCTAATTATATTTTTTTGAGTTGGAGCCTCACTCCGTCGTCCAGGCTGGAGTGCAGTGGCATGCTCACGGTCACCCCAGCGTCGACCTGCTGCACTCAGGTGATCCTTCCACCTCAGCCTTCCAAGTAACCAGAACTACAGGCACGCACTACCACACCCAGCTAATTTTTGATTTATTGTAGAGATGAGGTCTCGCCAAGCTGTCCAGGCTGGTCTCGAACCCATGGGCTCAGGCAATCCACTCGCCTTGGCCTCCCAAAGTTCTAGGATTACAGGTTGAGTTGCCAAGCCTGACCAGAACACACAATTCTAATTTTTATTTTTGGAGGACTCTGTTTTGGGGAAACAGTACACCTCATAATTCTAGAGTAGTGATTTTTTTTTTTTTGAGTCAGAGTCTCACTCTGTGGCCCAGGCTGGAGTGCAGTGGCATGCTCACGGCCACCACAGCCTCAACCTGCTGGGCTCAGGCGATCCTTCTGCCTCAGCATTCCAAGTAGCTGGAACTACAGGCACGTGTACCATGCTCGGCTAATTTTTTGAATTATTGTAGAGACGAGGTCTTGCCAAGTTGCCCAGGCAGGTCTTGAACCTATGGGCTCAGACAATCCTCTCACCTCCGCCTCCCAACGTGCTGGGATTCCAGGAGCAGTGATTTTTTAAATTGGGGAAGTTGCAGGAGACTTTTGGCAATGTCTGGAGACATTTTTGGTTGTCATGTCTGAGGGGAGACTGTTGGCATTCGTTGGTAGGCCAGAGGTGCTGCTGAATTTTCTACAATGCACAGTATAGCCCCTGATAACAAAACATGATCCAGTCCAAAGTATCAACAGTACTGAGACTGAGTTAACCCAATATATTTAACAGAAAGAGAGAAGTTAGAGTTTTCCATGGCAGGGCTTGAGTCTGTTGTTTAGGGAAGAGCCCTAATTCTACCCTCTCCCCCAAATTGAATTCATTCATTTCCCTTGAAAACACAGGCCTCCATCCAGGGCCTGACAGCAGAGACAGGAAGAGGACACTCACAGCTTTGAGCCACACACGCCTAGTTTCTGTCCCCACACTGACAAACTCTTCTTTGCCTGAAATGACAGCTAACATGATCCATACTTGGGTGAGGTATAAGGGAAATCCCGCCTAAGGATGATGGTCCAGAGTCTCTCCTGCTGGGGTCTGACCTTGAGTGATGTCTGTGGTCCTGCTCTGAGGACCTGGAGTCAGAAGGACCTGGCCTCTAGTTCACCTTCTGCCCAAGGCTCATGGCTAGTCACTCTCTGAGCTTGACTTTCCTAATTCACAAAATAAGGAAGATAATAGATATCATCCAGTTTTGTTGTAAAAATCACAAGAAACGTGATTGAAAAAGTGCCTGTCAGGCACGGTGGTGGCTCACGCCTGTAATCCCAGCACTTTGAGAGGCCAAGGTGGGAAGATGGCTTGAACCCAGGAATTTGAGACCAGCCTGGGCAACATAGCGAGAACTTTATCTCTACAAAAACATAAAAAAAAAATTAGCCAGGTGTGATGGCGCTCACTTGTAGTCCCAGCTACTCAGGAGGCTGACCTGAAAGAAACTCCTGAGTCCAGGAGGTAGAGGCTGTAGTGAGTCGTGATTGTGTCACTGCACTCCAGCCTGGGTGACAGAGGGAGATTTGAACTAAAAAAAAAAAAATAGGAAAGAAAAAAGTGCTAAATATTAGCATGGTACAGGGGCTGCACTGAACTCTGTAATGATCTCAAGGGTGGGCAAACATGCAACCTGGGGGCCGCAGGGAAGAGGTGTCTTATGGCAGAGCAAAATCACGCACATACACAATTATAGTCCACATGAAGGAACCACAGGAGATGTCTGATTCTTACAGGGTTTCAGAGTAGAAAATGCTTAAACACTCAGCTGTGGGGTAGCAGTAGCATGTAGAGAAAAGGACATTGAATTTGGGCCCAGAAGAATGGTTATTTAAAAAATATTTGTAATATGTAGAAGGTGATAGCTTATTATTATTATTTTATTTTTTTGAGTTGGAGTCTCACTCTTGTCACCCAGGCTGGAGTGCAGTGGTACACTCACGGCCACTGCAGCTTCCACCTGCTGGGCTTAGGTGATCCTTCCGCTTCAGTCTTCCAAGTAGCTGGAACTGCAGATGCACGCCACCCTGCCTGGCTAGTTTTTGTGATTTATTGTCTCACCAAGTTGCCCAGGCTGGTCTTGAACCCCTGGGCTCAGGCAATTCTCTCGCCTCAGCCTCCCAAAGTACTGGGATTATAGGCTGAGCCACCGCACCCGACCTTTATTTTTTATTGATTGTAGAGATAGGATCCCACTATATTGCCAGGCTGGTCTTGAACTCCTAGGCTCAAGCGATCCTCCTGCCTAGGCCTCCTAAAGTGCTGGGGTTACAGATGTGAGCCACCACTCCTGGCCTATTTTTATTATCGTAAAGGCAATACATGTTTCTTTTAGAAAGTTGAGAACACAGATAAATCAAAAGGAGAAAGTACAATCTCCTTATGCTGCCACTGTCCATTCATAATCCTGGTCACGTTTTTGAATTTGGGGTTGAAATGTGGTCATACCCATCTCCCTCTTATACAAGTAAATCTAGTATCTCCACCTTGGAGTTTACTCAGACTAAAGAGGTCAACCTGATCCAAAGTCAAGCAGAGTGAAAACTTGAAAGCCAGGGCACAGGCTAATGGAGTGTTCCTTCCCTGGATTCTGGGCTTAAAGCTCTATCAGTTCACACACCTTTCCCCAAAGTTTGACCATATGTCAGGATAGGTGTACACAGTGGTTGGTATACTCGGTCTCTTACTGTTTTGGAATTTAATATCGGGGGGTGACTCAGCCTGGTGGTGGCTTCCTGCAGTGGTGGGCTTGGGGTCCCAGGTCTCTTTGAGTCTCAGTGACTTGTGTTCAACTTACATAGTGTTGTGGGCGGCTTGTGGATTCCCAGAGACAGAGTGCTAAACCATAAGATCTTGGAAACACTTTCTAAGTTGGGTGTGCAGGGAGAGGAGCCAGTGCCTTTGAAAGGACCATGCCACTGAGATGATGGGTATCTCAGTGGTGCCCATATTAGCCTGAACTTGGAAAGTATCATCCTCTCAGCACTTTGGTATGATCTTCAAGTGAGACAGCAACCCTCCAAATCATGACTAAGATGGAATTTCTTGCTGAGTGCAGAGAGTGGGGGCTTGTAACCAATCTTAGTTTGATTTAGACAAATGATAATGTGACATTTCTTGCGCTAGAGTGTGGCAGAACAAATTCATACCTGTTATGTTGGGCTGTATCAAACACTTTAATCTTTGTCAGTCTAGTAAGTGAAACCTGTTTTTTTTCTCCCTGAGACAATCAAGGGAAAATATGACTCAGTAGTTATTTTGAGGGGATGGAGACCAGTCCGGAAAAGGATCCACAAGGGCCAACTGAAGACAGAAGAGTAAAGAGGGAACTGAGGGGCACCACATTCACCACCTGCCAGTCTGTTCACAGTCAGTCTGGGGCTCCAGCGTCACCTTGATCCCACTCCAGATCCTGTCAGGCTATAGAGAAGGTGTTCCCCTCTGCAGGGTTTTGGGGAGTCACATCCAGGCTTGTCCCAGCTTGTGGCCTCTTAGTTCTAGAGCCTTTTCTCCTTAGCACAGCATTCTTTTTTTTTCTCCTTTTTTTTTGAGTTATAGTCTCACTCCGTTGCCCAGGCTGGAGTGCAGTGGCACACTCATGGCCACCCCAGTGTTGACCTGCTGGGCTCAGGCAATCCTTCCGTCTCAGCCTTCCAAAAAGTAGCGGGACTACAGCTATGTGCTACCACGCCTGGCTAATTTTGTGATTTGCTGTAGAGATGAGGTCTCACCAAGTTGCTCATTCTGTTCTTGAACCCATGGGCCCAGGCAATCCTTTCACCTCGGCCTCCCAAAGTGCTGAGATTACAGGCTTGAGCCACAGAATTCTTACCAACTCTCCTATGGCCACTTATGTACTAGCCCTCTTACTTGGTTGTTGTAGTTAAATATTTCAGTACTACAAAAAAAAAATGAGGAGGCTAATAACATTCATTTATCTACTACTTGGTTTTGTCAGACTGCAGCCTTTTGCTGTATCTGCTTCAGGTCTTTTTTTTTTTTTTTAAGTTAGGGTCTCACTCTGTCACCCAGGCTAGAGTGCAGTAGTATGATCTGGGTTCACTGCAGCCTTGACCTCTTGGGCTCAAGCAATCCTCTCACCTCAGTCTCTCAAAGTTCTGAGATTACAGGTGTGAGCTACCATGCCTGGCCAGATCTTTTTTTCTTTTTAAATAAAATATTACGGATTCAGTAGAAGACCTCTGAGTATCCTCTCCCAATCCCATTATCTCACCTTCTTCCCCTAATCACTTTTCTGAATTTGAAGTTTATTATCCTACTCATAATTTTGCATTTTTGCTGCATTTTGCCCCCATAAACTATATATATACAACACACACATATGTATGCCTTTACATGTACATATAAAGTTTTACGTATCTAAAAATGTACACAGAGAGTATTATACTATATAAATCTGCAACTTGTTTTTCTTCCCTTCAATACTATTGAGTCTTAGCCATGTGATTTTTGTAATTCTGGTTCATTCATCTGAACTGCCCTGTGATACTTTTTGTATGACTATACCAAGTTCATTGGTCAATTCTTCTGTTAATGGACATTTCAATTTTTGTTCATTGTTACTCTTGGGCACCTGAGTATTTACTTGTATAAGGAGACATGGGTCTCCTTATGTCACAGGTGAGAGAACTTTCTGGAGTTGAATTGCTGGGTTGTGGAGGAAAACATCTTTTTTTTTTTGACTGGGAGTCTCACTCTGTTGCCCAGGCTGGAGTGCAGTGGCACCCTTACGGCCACCACAGCCTTGACCTGCGGGTCTTAGGCGATCTTTCCGCCTCAGCCTTCCAAGTAGCTGGAACTATAGACGCACGTCACCATGTCTGGCTAGTTTTTGTGATTTATTGTAGAAACAAGGTCTTGCCAAATTGCCCAGGCTGGTCTTGAACCCATGGGCTCAGTTAGTCCTCTCGCCTTGGCCCCCAAAGTGCTGGGATTACAGGCTGAGCCACCGTGCCCAGCAAACAACCTCTATATTAGTAACTAAACGGTACTTCTAAGTGATTGTCTATCAAACGGTGCACGAGAGTACTTTTTTTTTGAGATGGGGCCTCATCTTGCTCTGTCGCCCAGGCTAGAGTATAGTGGTGCACTCATAGCTTACTGTACCCGAACCTCCTGAGTTCAAGCAATCCTTTCACCTTAGCATCCTGGGTAGCTGGGACTACCGACGTGCACCACCATACTGCTAATTTAAAAAAAATTGTGTAGAGACAGGATCTCTCACAGTTTTTCCCAGGCTGGTCTGGAACTCCTGGTCTCAAGCGATCTTCCTACCCTGGCCCCCCAAAGTGCTGGGATGACTGGAGTGAACCAGTATGCTTGACTGAGTACTGTTAGTCTGTCATCACTTGATGTTATCAGACTTAAAAAATTATCTTGGCTGGGCTCGGTGTCTCAACCTGTAATCCCGACACTTTGGGAGGCAGAGGTGAGTGAATCGCCTGAGCCCATGGGTTCCAGACCAGCTCAGGCAACTTGGCAAAACCTTGTCTCTACAATACATCAAAAATTAGCTGGGCGTGGTAGTATGTGCCTGGAGTTCTGGCTACTTAGAAGGCTGAGGCGGAAGGATCATCTGAGTCCAACAGATTGACGTTGGGGTGGCTGTGAGTGTGCCACTGCATTCTAGCCTGGACAACGAAGTGAGACTCCAACTTAAAAAAAAAAAAGAAAAAAAAAATATATATATTTCTGCTATGGTGAATATAAAACTCTGCCTTGTTTCAATGAGTATTTCAACATTATTAGTGAGTTTAAACATCTTTCATGATTATTGACACTTGGGATTCTCCTGGGAATTGTCTGTCCGTGTTCCTTGCCCACTTTCCATTGGGCTGTTTGTCTTTTTCTTATTGATATGTAGGGATTTCTTACATGTTCTGACACTAAATCCATTCTCTGTTGCATGCAGTCTTTGGCTTATCTTTTCATTTGTTTATGGATTCTCTCATTCTGCATAAGTCTTACAATATATATATATTTTAAATTAACCCTCTTCTTTTTTTCTGGGGAAACCGGGACTTCTAAGAAATGGTGTTCCCTTTGTGTTGCTACGAAAGAATGCCTAAGGCTGAGTAATTTATAAAGAAAAAGAGGTCGAGACCTCATTTCTACAATAAATAAAAAAATTAGCCGGGCGTGGTAGCGCATGCCTGTAATTCTGGCTAATTGGAAGGCTGAGGCTGAAGGATCGCTGGAGCCCAGCAGGCGAGGCTGCGGTGGGGGAGCGGCCACTGCACTCCAGTCTGGGTGACAGAGTGAGACTCCAACTCAAAAAAAGAAAAAGAAAAAGAAAAAGAGGTTTATGCCGGGCACGATGGCTCATTCCTGTATCTTAGCACCTTGGGGGGGAGGCTGAGGTGGATGGATTGTCTGAGCCCAGGAGTTCGAGACTAGCCTGGGCAACACAGGGAGACCTTGTCTCTACAAAAAAATGGAAAAAAATTAGCCAGTCCTGGTGGTGCACACCTGTAGTCTCAGCTCCTCGGGATGCAGAGTTAGAAGGACTGCCTGAGCCCAGGAGGTGGAGACTGCTGTGAGCCATGATAATCATGATCATGCCACTGCACTCCAGCCTGGGCAACAGAGTGAGACCCTGACTCAAAAAAAAGAGTTTATTTTGGCTTATGGTTCTACTTATGCATCTGCTTTTGGTGAAGGCTTCAGACTGCTTCCACTCATGGCAGAAGGGGAAGGGGAACAGCTGTCATTGGTGAGAGAGACCATGAAAGAGGAAGAGAGGTGCCAAGCTCTTTTCCACAACTACCCTGGATGGGGTGGCGGAATCTCCTCTCCTGGAGACTAAGAGATCAAGAATTCACTCATCACTTCCATTCATGAAGCCTCCAGTCTCATGACCCAAACACCTCCCACTCTAGGCCCCACCCCTGACATCAAATTTCAACGTGAGACTTGGAGGGGATGAACACCCAAATTATATCCAATGGTGATGGGAGAGAGAAAGCATGTGGGTGCTTGGAGAAACGGAGGCTTCTGAATGAGGGGACAAGGATGTGGAATTTAGAAGGAGATTCTCTAGATCTGAGGTGGAAAAAGCTCCAGGAAGGGTTAGGGACCCTGTGATCTCAGACCCTTGGGGTCTATCAGAGGCCTCTGGATATAGCAGGTGGCTGCTTGAAGGTCCTGCCGGCTAGAGTGACCATATAATTTTTCATCTAAACGGGAACACTTGAGAGTGTGAGGGGGAAACTATTAATAATGACTGTGGGACAACAGAAATGAACTGGGACTGTCTCGGGCAAACCAGGATATACGGTCACTCTGCTTCTGGAGTTTGCACACCCAGTCCTTATGCTCAGTCTTCCTCTACTGGTTTTTGCCCATCTTCACTCCATCTCTGTGCTTCCCTTCTTCCGACTGCCCTGGAGGAATTTGGTACCCTTTCCCAGGTAGGCACCCCCAGACCTTAACATCACCTCTGTACTTTGTAAAACTGCATTTAGAGAGTCCCGTCTCCTCTTGTCCAAATTCCACTCATCATAATTCCCTCCTTGGCCATCCAAACTCAACTCTCCACTGAGTTCCCAGAGCACTTGCTTTGTATTGTCTACTTGGACATTTCACCTGCAACCTTTGTTCATTGCTTCCCCCAATTAGCTTATAAGGAACTCAGACACAGAAACATGCATTACACTTCCCTGCCTCTGTCCTTCAAAGAGCCTAATTTGCCCTTACACTAAATGTTCCCCCAGTCTGTTCTGTTGTTCAGGTTGAGGGAGGGAGTCTTTTCTCCCCTTGGGGAGTAGGTTCCTTTTAAAACTATTTCTGTCTGTAGCACATGGTGATTTCTGCCCTCCTTACCATATCTGATTTACACCTTTGTTTTTATGGACATTTCCTCTTTCTTTAGGCTGCTCTGAGGGACAATTTTATGAAATTCAGCATCGTAGGTGATCCAGCACATCAGCAAGTCAAAGTGCATCTTTAAACTTGACGACAAACACAGTTGTAACTGCCAAGCAGAAGCCTCTAATTTCAGGGATGCATACATTGTGGTGTAATTAGAGAGAAGTCCTGTCCTTAGAAAAGATGTTCAAACAGGGCTTCTAATCGCAAGGACATGGAATTAGTTTTAAGACTCTTTGACTTTTGTGATAATCCCTAGGGCTTCTTTATCAATGTATGACCAGATGATGTGGCTCTTGAGCTGTAAGCAATTGGCGTATCAGAAGTCTTTGGTCTCTTGTGGCTGTACTCTGTCCCAGTGGAGCAAGGTGACGTGTCCCTGGTCAGAGAGGGACTATGCTGATTATAACATTCTGGTGCAGACTTAGCGGCCCATAATGGCTTGACATTCTTAGAAGTGACCTCAGGATGGTGAGACTAACACCACCAGATATTTTCCTACTAGGAGTTAAATTGGTTTTGAGAGTGTTGCTTTTCAAGGAAGGAACGCATTGTAGAGTTGGAGTGGCCTCGCAAAGGCTGGCAGCTACTGTTTTGTTTTGAGGACAAACATATCATGGATTGTGTAGACCCCACTTTGTAGTGGAGCTGCTGAGAGTAGCCATGATGTGGTAGTCTAAGAAATTGTCAATGAGGGCCATTCCACATTTCTTTTCTTTTCATTCATGGCACCAGATGTGTGCAGATGGAATGAGATTTCATGAAGGCCTTCTCATGAAATTGAACTTCACTTACTTTCAAGACCAGGGCAGTATCAAACTAGGGTTCCCCCCTTGGAGTTGTGGGTGCATGGGGAATTTCTAGGGGCAGCACAAAGCTTACATTTTAAGGTGCTTAACTCTGGATGTCACACAATGGGTAGCAATTATTTGAGGGTCCCCAACAGTATCTCTATGAATTCAGTCTTTATCGGCCTGGGCAAGGCCCAGCAAGAAGGGGGAGTTGATTCACTGCTGAGCAATATTAGATTAAATGCCTTAATCACAGGACACCGTAGTCTCCACAAAGCAAACCATTAGGCATCATCAATACTCATTGGGCTTATGAAATGTTTCCAGATCACCTGACTTAATAATATTCCATGCTTTGTCCTTTCCAAATGACTTTAGCATTCTGTGTTCTCAGGATATTTATTTCCTCATTCATCAAATGTCAGGGGTAAGTGCTGGGGAAATAGCAAAGAACAAGTCAGACATGGGCCCAGCCCTCATGGAGCTCGCAGTTGAGAAGAAACAAGGGAGTGTGATGAGGGTTTTGAAGAGAAACGGGTGCCTACTGCAAGGTAGCTTTGACCGCGACTTTCCTCACAAATGCCCACCTCTAGAAAAAAAGTCTGTGCTGCTCTCCTCTGTTTGGGCTGTTCTAAGCCAAACCTAGGCCTCCAGACTCCTTCCCAGAAAGCTTGGGCCCTGTCCATGTGGCTTCTCCCAGAGGGGGTCACCTGCCTGAAGGTCTGAGGTGGTTTCCGGCAATAGGAGCACTTTGGGCACTGTGGTTGGGAGTGTAGGCGCTGGCTCTCAACTGCTGTGTAAAAGGCAGTGGGGGAGCCCCAAGAGGTCATGCTTGCTGAATCTTGACAGCCACTGGTCCCCGCTGATGGTCATCTGGGAGACACACTGCTGGGAACGCTGCGCAGTTTCCGAAGGTTGGATCGCATGGCTCCCCGACAGGTGAAGATGAAGACCTCTGTGTTCCAACTGACGTGGGTTGTGCCCACAGGCCCTGTGTTTCCCTGATGGGGTCTGAACAGGGTTGTGCTTGGAGTTGTCCTTGGTCTGGAAGAATTTGCTCCCTGAGACTATGAGGAGAGTGTGGGTTTGTCTTGGACTGGAGTTGCTGTCTTGGGATGCAGTTGCAGACATCTGGAGCCGGCGCTCTCTGAGCCCTGCCGCCTGTGCCAGTAGACGCTGTCTGCTCACTGTGTCATGGGGACAGCGGAAACGACTCCTGGAATGTCTGAGAGCTGGGGCTGTCATAAGAATAAGGCACACTTGTTGAGGACTCATGTGCTGAAGCTTTATGTACATCATTCTATTTCATCCCAATGTCCTTTGATGTAGGAACCTCTTGTTAGCTCTGTTTTTTAAAAAATATGTTTTTTCTTTACTTCAATAGCTTTAGGGAGTACAAATAGTTTTTGGTTACATGGAGGCATTGTGTATTGGCGAAGAAGTCTAGGCTTTAAGTGTCCCCATCACTCCCACCTGCGCACATTATTCCCGATAGGTGATTTTTTTGTCCCTCCACCCTTTCCTCACCTCCCCTATCTGAGTCTCCAATGTCCATTATATCATTCTATATGCCTTTGCAGCCCCTTAGGTTAGCTCCATTTTATAGATAGGAAGCTGGAGACTCAGAGAAGCTATGCTACTTGCTGCAGGTCAAATAGTTTGTGCATGGCTGGGCTGGAGCCTGAGTTCAGCTCGTCTGAGTCCAAAGTCCAGGTTCATTCAGTCACCCACATCGTGTCACCCTGCCTCTTGTTGTATCCCACTCCCTGACTGGAGGATTTCCTTGGGCCCCATAAATGTCAAGTTTGATTTAGTTAGGGGATGACAGTGGAGGACTTTATTGTGAATTCCACACTCAAGGGGGATGTGCAATTTATCAACCAAGGAGTCCCCCAGTTTGCAGTGTCGAGACTGATGGCATGGTGCTGAGATGTAAGGGTGCCACCAGGCCCTGACCTGCTAACTGGAATCAGTCGCTGAACCAGGGGCAACCTAGGACAGTAGGAACTCCTCCCCTACCAGCATTGATGTCCTAGGTGAGTTCCTGGTGTCCCAGGTGCCTGTGAGCTCTGGCCTTCCTTCAAGCTCTGTTGAGCATAACTGGTACAGAAGTCTGGCTTCTTGGTTCAGCATCCCAATGGGATGATGCCCTCCTGAATCCTAGCCTTGTTGCTTGGAGTGTTGTCTCTCTTGCTAACTTTTGCCAGCTCCTACAGAAAATAGGACTGCTTTCTGCAACTCCTGGTACTGGCTAGGATTCTGCTAAAACCGAGACAGAGCTCTCTGAAATCAACAGGGGCTCCTGCTGGGAGACTGTATCGGCTGAACTCACTGCCATCAGCAGTAGCTTGATTGGACTCAGGTTGGGTCCTGTGATTTGGGCCAGGAGTGGAGTGGGGGCACTACATCTGGGCCCCTGTCCTCAGATCCTAAATTGCTCTCCTCTCCCTGCTGGTCCACAGATAGGATCCCAGCATGTCTGTGTCTAAGGCTCAGTCATTCTACCAGTTGATTTCATCACAAGGTTCAAACTTCTTTTCAGTGAGTGATGGTTCTCAGGAAAAGCATGATGTTTTTCTGTTTTGTTTTTTTTTTTGAGTCGGATTCTCACTCTGTCACTCAGGCTTGAGTGCAATGTCATGATCACAGCTCACCATAGCCTCAATATCTTGGGCTCAGGCAGTCCTTCCATCTCAACTTCCCAAGTAGCTGGGACTATAGGTGTGCCACACTACTCCCGGCTAATTTTTAAATTTTTTTGTCGAGACGAGTTCTCACTATGTGGCCTAGGCTGGTCTCAAACTTCTGGTTTCAAGCAATCCTCCTCTCGGCTTCCCAAAGTGTTGGAATTACCAGCTCAGGCAACAGTGAGACCTCGTCTTTACAAAATATAGAAATATTAGCCAGGCATGATGGTGTGCACGTGTAGTCCCAGCTACTCAAGAGGCTGAGGTGGAAGGATCACTTGAGCCCAGAAGTTGAGGCTGCAGTGAGCTATGATCATAGCACTGCACTCCAGCCCGAACTACAGAGTTAGATGTTGTCTCTTAAAAATAAAAAAATAAAGGTCACAGTGAAGCATCCCTGCCTGAAGTTAGGTGCCAGCATGAGTCTGAATCACCCAGCACGTTTAGAGAAGTATCTTTGAGCAACAAGCAGAAGCTCAGCGGGTGAGGTCTGTGGTTACCCACAAGACAGACTCCAGTTCACAGTGGGACTGCTGGCCTCGGCAAGCCCAGTTGTGAGGCTGGGCAGGGTTCTCTATTCCCATACGCGCTGGGGTGTTTGTACAACGTCCCCTAGCATCACTATTCTGGGTCTACTCAACTTGGCATTTTCTGGGCCACAGACTATTCTGGAGTACTTTGGGAGTTGGGGCCCAGGGGTCCAAATCCATATCCAGAGCTTCTTCTCCCAGTTCCTCCCTCAGTTTCCTCCATTGTGTTTCTTTTCTTTTTTCTTTTTTGAGTTGGAGTCTCACTCTGTTGCCCAGGCTGGAGTGCAGTAGCACACTCATGGCAACCCCAGGGTTGACCTGCTGGGGTCCGGTGATCCTTCTGCCTTAGCCTTCCAAGTAGTCAGGACTATAGGCGTGCACTACGATGCCTGGCTAATTTTTTATTTGTTGTAGAGATGAGGTCCGGGCTGGTCTCAAACCTGTGGGCTCAGGCAATCCCCTCATCTCAGCCTCCCAAAGTGCTGGGATGACAGGCTGAGCCACTGAGCCCGGCACCCCCCATCATGCTTCCAAGCCACCTTTCTTTAGGACCTTTCCCACAGTGCCCGCAGCTTCCTTCTCCTCCCATGGTAGGATTTAGAGTCAGAAAGAAAGGATCCTGTCCTGGTGTCACTGAAAAAGACCTGCTTATCCCCTTTCCAGGGTGAGAAAGACCTGGTTTGTAGAAACACAGAGGCCCATCTTCCGCTTTTTGAGGGGGATGTCAAAATGCTTCCTATGGCTACCTGTGATGCACCGAAGAATTTCTTGCTAAAGCAGCAGAAACGAAAACTAGACACAAATAGAGTTCTCCCGGGTCGCCACTAACTAAGAGTTCAAAAGGATTCTCTGTTTTGCATAAAAAGCAGACTTCTGTACTGTACCCAAGAGACCACCCAGTTCAATGATATCATTTTGCACACGGGGCAGCTATGCCCCAGAGAGGGGAAGTCACTTGCCCAAGGCCACCCAGGTGACTGGGGCATGAGCCTGGATAAAAAACAAATTTCTTGATTCCAAGGCTCTGTGGTATTGACCTCACCCCAAACCACTGGGTTTTGGGGCTCGAGAGGCAGAACACATTAGGAATGAAGACGGGCACACCTCAGCACACCTCTTCACTTTCAATGGTGGGCAGGCACTTATCTTCCGGCTTCAACTTCTTGGTGGACTCTCCAGCTAGAAATAATGCATGACACTTGATAAAGACCTTTCACATCCATTAGCTCGTTTTGAGCCTTGGTTACTATGGGAGGCAGGCAGGACTGGGATCACTCTTTCCTGTTCTTTAGATAATGAAACCAAGGTTCGAGAGGTTAAGTGACTTGCTCAAGGTCACATACCTATTGCAGAGCGGGGATTAGAACCCACATCCTTCTATGCAAAATCCCCCAGAGAGGCTGCACTACAAGCAAGCTGGTTTGCAGGAGACGCTGCTCTAGGCACCTTCTGCTTCTTTTGTCTGTGCTGTTCCTCTTCTTTCATGTCTGTTACTGTTTTCTTCCCTTCCCCGACTCCTTCCTGGTTCCTCTTCCTGGTTGTTTCATCCTTCAGACCCCATGCTCCTGCTGCCTGATGCAGGCCTGGCCCCTCAGACAGGTGCTGGCTCATCTTTGTTCGTGCATCTTAAGCTGCAAGCAGATTCCTGGGGCAGGGGAGGCTACGGGATGAGGATTCTCTCTGAGCTCGGGCACTTGGACACTCTCCAGGACTGGGTCTCAGTTTCCCCTCTGCAGAATGGCAAGTACTGCTCCCTGATCCCTCAGCTTGAGGACTAATTCTGTCAAAAGAGGGTTAAAAAATATAACTGAGCTTAATCCGGATAAAGGCTGGGACTGCTCATTTGCATATAAGCATCTCCTCCGCCCCTAGCCCTGGCAATTTGCATCTCATTATCCAGGTGTGTCCTTGGCGATTTCCCCCTAGACGGATTGGCTGCATTCAGCTCTATCTCCTCTTTGGCCCTAAGAGCCTTTCTCCTGCACTCCTGGCCCCAGAGGGGTTCCTACCCTCAACCTGACTCTGCAATTGCGGCTGCAGACTCTTTCCCAGGCCTTCAGAGGCCCCGTCTGCAGAGTAGTTTCCAGGGCAGGCCAGGGAAATGGAGAACCAGGACTGGGGCCTAGGGTGTCTGTGCAGTGGGAGGGGGCTGGGGTGGAAGAAGGGGGTGATTCCACCTGCTGATGTGAACATGAAAGGCCTAAAGTGTATTTGTTTGTGCACAAACATATGCGTACATGCCCAGTGCGTGCTTATACCTATTTGCCTTGACCCCTTGCCTCCAGGTTATTCTTGGGCAACTTCCTTTTTGCTTAAAGACAAAGCTTGGCCAGGCTCGGTGGCTCAACCTGTAATCCCAGCACTTTGGGAAGCTGAGGCAAGTGGATTGCTTGAGCCCGTGGGTTCAAGACAAGCCTGGGTAACTTGGTGAGATCTTGTCTCTACAATAAAATAAAAAATTAACCTGGCATGGTAGCGTGCAGGTGTAGTTCCGGCTACTTAGAAAGCTGAGGCAGAAGGATTTCCGGAGCCCAGTAGGTCGATGCTGGGGTGGCTGTGAGTGTGCCACTACACTCCAGCCTGGGCAACAGAGTGAGACTCCAATTCAAAAAAAAAAAAAAGACAAAGCTTGTTTTTATTGTTTTATTTTTATATTTAAAAATACAGAGATGAGATCTCTCTATGTTGCCCAGGCTAGGATCAAGCAATCCTCCCACCTCAGCCTTCAAAAGCGTTGGTATTATAGGCATGAGCCAGCATGCCTAGACTTAAGACAGAGCTTAATATGTACTTTATGTAATGCCCCTGAGATAATAGATTGGGGAGGTGTAGGAGGGACAGGGGTAGGTTGGCTTTGTGTTTTAGCCATACCTACTCCCCAGGGACAGACCTTGGGCCAAATCCTCTTAGCACAGCCCTGCTCTTCCTGGCATTGGTGTCTCTCTAGGAAAGCCAGCCCTGTGGATCTCCCCTTTAGTCCTACCCCTGAAGGCCTGGGAAGTTGTAGTGGGGGGTGGTGGCTGGCCACATCCAAGGGTGAATGGAGGGAGGGATTGCCTGGAGGGAGGACAAGACCCGTTGTGGAAGGTAGTCAGGGATCTGCCTGGGCGGTAACTGTTGGGTTGGATTCCTTCTGCTGGATGGCATTGCCTGCCAAGGTGCCTCAGAACTGGCTGTGCCACTGCAGAAGGCTGTAGGAGAAGGAATGGGGAAGTGAATGGGGAAGAGGCCACGAGAACCAGGCCTGGGCTGCATTCAAGCTGTGGATATAGCAGCGAACCAGATAGACACATGTCTGCCATGTGGCGCATACAGCCTGGTGGAGCTCAGATAAGTTAGTGAGAAAGTGAGAGAAGTTCATGATTCTACCCGAGTGCCTGGGAAGGGGCTGGGGGCATGGAGGGCTTTCTGGGGGATGCTGGCTGAGCTATGATGTATCCACCATTAGAGAAGAAGAGGGAAGGAAGTCTGAGGCATGTGCATATGAGGAAAGCAAGTGTGGCATTGTTTGCGTGATGACTATGGGCCGAGATGCCTGAAGTCTAGAGCTTGTGCAATGTCCAATGAGCTTGGCAGCCTTGAGTAAGGCCCTTGGCTCCTCTGAACTGCAGTGTCCTCTGTTATGAAATGGGAATGACAGTCCCAGCAATCCCCTTTAGAGAGCTTTGGGAGGATGCGATGACACCATGCAAGAGGCCAGAGTGGTACATTGCAAGGAACCGAGCTGGCACAGGGCTGTGGGACCGTGTAGCAGGGATTGTGCAGGGGCTTGCCTTGGGCCTAGAACAGAGGGCCTGGCTCAGGAGTTGAGGAGGAGAATGAGAAGGAGGTGCTTCCTAACTTGCTGTGAAGCCTTTCTGGGTCTCAATGTTTCCATCTGTCGTATAGGATGGACAACTTCCTAGGGCTGTCATGAGAATCGAGAGAGATAACGTGTGGGATGTGAGCATTGAGAACATTGAAAATGAATAAAGTGAGAGAATGCAATGGGTTATTTTTGTCAGCAGCTGGGAGCAGGAGGGGGGTGGGCAGGGCTGTTCCAGGGATGGGGGAGGCACTCAAGACCCCGAAGCTGTAATGTTTAAGCTGCAGGTGCAGACCCTGTGCAGGAACAGTCCTGAGAGAGAGAATTAACTGCTTCTCCGTGGGTGCTTCTCTCTCCCATCCTGGTCTGGACCCTGGAGGTATGAGCTGGCATTAATTCATGGGGAGAGATGGGTACTTTGAGCGGCCAGTGAGTTTTGAATGTTCTCTTTTATTATTATTATTCGTATTGTAGAGATGAGATCTCGCCAAGTTGCCCAGGCTGGTCTTGAGTCCCCGGGCTCAGGTAATCCTCTCGCATCTGCCTCCCAAAGTGCCAGGATGACAGGCATGGCCACCGTGCCCAGCTTGAATGTTCTTTGAAAGTCATGATTGATGTTTTTGTAGGGCAAGCCCCAACCCAGGTGACGGCACTGTGCTCATTGGGGTGGTGAATCCTTTAATGCAGTGGTTCTCAGAGCAAGTTCCAGACCTGTCGCATGAGTACCTCTCGGGAACTTGCTAGAAACACAAATACTCCACCCCATTCAGACCCACTGACTCAGAAACTCTGGGGATAGGGCCCAGCAAGCTGTGTTTTAAGAAGCTCCAGGTGACCGGGCTCGGTGGCTCAGCCTGTAATCCCAGATCTTTGGGAGGCCGAGACGAGTGGATTGCCTGAGCCTATGGGTTCGAGACCAGCCTTGGTAACTTGGCGAGACCTGTCTCTACATAAATCAAAAACTAACCAGGCGTGGTGGTGCGTGCCTTGTAGTTCCTGCTACCTGGAAGCCCAAGGCAGACGATGCTGGGGTGGCCATGAGTGTGCTACTGCACCCCAGCATCATCTGCATCAATGTGCTACTGCACCCCAGCATTGTCGACAATGGAGTGAGACTCCAACTCACAAAAAAAAAAAGAAAAAAAAAAAAAAAGAAATTCCAGGTAATCCTGAGGCAACTACTTGCATGAGAACCACTATGTTATAGACTGGGCATTTGGTAAGGGCTGAGGTAGTTTGTTGATTGGCTTAAAATGTACCTGCACAGAAAACATTTCCTTCTCCTCTACTTTCTAACCCTTCACATTTGTTTCCTCCTTCTTCTCTGTTTCTTCTTCCTCTTCCTCTTCCCCCTCCACACTTGAAATCAGCCTCTATCACATGTGATCCCAAAGCTCTCCGATTCTCTAGCTTACCTTGGGGGAATGGAAACATATTTCTAACACTGCTTCTACCTTAAAAAAAAATTTAGGCCAGGTACTGTGGCTCATGCCTGTAATCCCAGCACTCTGAGAGGCTGAGGTGGGAGGATCGCTTGAGACCAGGAGTTTGAGACCAGCCTAGGCAACATAGTAAGACCTTGTCTCTACAAAAAATAAAAAAAGTTAGCTGGGCATAGTGGCATGCACCTATAGTCCCAGCAACTTGGGAGGCTGAGGCAGAAGGATTGCTTGAACCCAGGAGTTCCAGGCTGTGGTAGGCTGTGATTGTGCCACTGCACTCCAGCCTGGGTGACAGAGTGAGACTTTGACTGAAAAAAAAAGACCAAACAACTTTATACATATTTGAAGAGAGGCTCAAACGCTATTAATCAGATAATGTAAATGTAAACAATTGAGACATAACTTTGCCATCATCAGAATAAAGTCAGAAGAGTTGGACAAAACAAAAAGTTGGTGAGCGAATGGGAGGATAGAAGCTCCCCTGAATCTAGATAGGAGTAAAAATTGGTATACTGATTTTGGGAAGCTACCTGGCAAATTTAGTGCTATCTATTACCTTTTTTTTTTTTTTGAGTTGGAGTCTCACTCTGTCACCCAGGGTGGAGTGCAGTAGAACGCTCACAGCCACCCCAATGTCGACCTGCTGGGCTTAGGGAATCCTTCCGCCTCGGCCTCCCAAGTAGCCAGAACTATAGGCATGCGCTACCACGCCTGGTTAATTTTTTGAATTATTGTAGAGATGAAGTTGCCCGGGCTGTTCTTGAACCCATGGGCTCAGGCAATCCCCTCATCTCGGCCTCCTAAAGCCTGGGATCACAGACTTGAGCCACCACGCCCGACCAGTGCTATTTCTTCAATTATTTTTATTTAACATGCCATATACTGTGCTTTAGACATTGTTCTTGACAACTTACAAATACCAACTCAAAAAATATGCTCCTTTAATTGAATACTCATAAGCCTATGACCCAGTGCTTCTACTTTTAGCAATGGATCCTGCAGAAAGTCTCCACAAAATGATATGTGCAGAGTGTGTTGTTTGTAGCAGAGGGGGCTGGAAGCCACTGGGTGTCCGTCAATAGAGTGATAGAAAAGTGGACTGTGATGGGTGCACCGTGGGATCTTATGAAGTGCTGGAATCATCCAACCAGACACTGACAGCAACAAGGGTGGAGCTCAAAAACACAGTGTTAACTGACAAATGCAAAGTAACATGCATCACACAATACCATTTATGAATATTCAAAACATGCACTCAAAGCAGTGCTCTATACTGTACAAAGATTGGTGCGTATTTGAGGACATGCAGCCAAGGTATCCATCAGGTGCCTCGGTGTGTACTGATTCCGTTGTAGGCAATTTACAAATACCAGCTCCTATCTTGGAAGAGATGGATTTGGGGTAGGGATGGTGATGAAGAGGAAACAATGGAAAACACAGGGCCGGCTGGGCTTGGTGGCTCGCCTGTCATTCCGGCACTTTGGGAGGCTGAGGTGAGCGGATTGCCTGATTCCACGGGTTTGAGACCAGCCTGGGAAACTTGGTGAGACCTTGTCTCTACAATACACAAAAAATTAGCCGGGTGTGGTAGCGCGTGCCTGTAGTTCTGGTTACTTGGAATGCTGAGGTGGAAGGATCACCAGAGCCCAGCAGGTCGACACTGGGATGACCGTGAGCGTGCCACTGCACTCTAGCCTGGGCGACAGAGTGAGACTTTGCCTCAAAAAACAAAAAAAGAAAAAGAAAAGAAAACACAGAGCCTTGCAGTGACCAGACACAACGTAACAATGTGCTGTGCACCAAGGAGCATGATGGTGTCTGACTTGCTGACCCTGTGCGGCAAAACAAAAAAGAGAAAGGAAGCCGGCCTTTCCCTGGAGGCGGCTTAAAGCTGGAGAAAAGCCAGGCCCAAGGAGGGTGGGCTGAGTACACAGGGCAGGGCATGGAGTATGGCCAGAATTTGACTCTAGAACGAGTCCTATAGTCCCCGTAAATGGGAAGAAGCGCACAAGGCAGTTAGGACAGCCGTGTCCCACTTGACGGAGTGACTTGCTTTCCTCCTTTTTCTCTTGCGTAGCCCTCGGAAGCCGTGCAATCCCCTTCCGATAGGCCTGTGTGTCTGTAGCCACAGGTCAGGGCCCGAGTGTGCTGTGTGGGTAGAAGTTCAGAAACACAGCCTTGTGTCTGCCTTGCCTTTCTGCTTTGGAAAATTTTGCACACAGACAAAAGTAGAGAGAATAGTATCATGAAACCCCCACCCTGTCTAATTCTGTTAGGGCTGCTACAACAAAAATACCATAGACTGGGTGGTTTAAACAACACATTTATTTCTTCCAGTTCTGGAGGCTGGAAGCCCAGGATCAAGGTGCTGGCAGATCCGGTGTCTAGTGAGGGCCTGGTTTCTGCTTCATAGAGATAGCCGTCTTCTCGCTACGTCCTTATAGGCTAAAAGAGGTGAGGGGTTTTGCTGAAGCCTTTTTTATAAGGGCACTAATCCCATTCATGAGGTTTCCACCCTCGTGACCTAATCACCTCCAAGGGCCCCACCTCCTATTGTCACTGTGAGTGTTAGGATTTTAATATGAATTTTAGGAGGACACAAACATTCAGTAGACAGCACGCTCCCACCCTACTTTAGTATTTATCAACACATGACCAATTTAGAGGTTTTACTGGTAGATGGGACCATGGATTAGGATATAATAGCTTCCTATGTTTCTGCAGAATATTATTGTTTTGTACATGAACATCTTTTATAAATAGCATTTCATCCAGGCCTCACAACGACCATGAGGGAGATATTGTTATTCCCACCTTAAAGCCTGGTGTCCTGGCTTCCCATTTAGCACTCTTCTCCAAGAACAGCTGCGCTGTGAGCGATAGTCATTAGTCCTACCCCTACTGCTCTTTTGTGGGGTGGCCTAGGGCAAGCCCCCATCCCTTCCTGGGCCTTGCCTATTGGGCTCTGCCTCTAAATGACCCTGAGAGGTGCTTTCCTCTCCTGGAGTCCCGAGGATCCAGCCTCTGTGTCTATAAGTCCCACCCTGCCCCTCCCGGAGCTCAGTGCCACCCTCCCTGGTGTGTCCTACTTAACAGGAAATGGAGCAGTTTAGAAACAACCCAGAAAACAGAGAAAGGCAGCCCACACAGCCCCATGGTACGCACTCCAGGGGCCCAGCACTGGCTTTGGGTGGCTGCTTGGGTTGTGGTGGGTGGGCAGGGAGAGGGCCCTCAGGCATCCCTTGTTCCCACCCAGAGCTCACTGTGGCTGTGGGGCGCAGGACTGAAGACCCACCCGGAGTCCTACAGGGTTCTGGGGAAGAAAACCGTGAGATTTCTGGAACTCCCTCAGGGGATACTCCGCTCCCAGCCAGCACGGAGACCAGGTTCCAGAAACAGATCTTTTCTTTTTTTAACCACCTTTTTCCCCCATAGTGACCCACTTTTGTAGTGAAGGCCCCCAGGCGCTCTGGCCACCTCCCTGAGTTGTTTTTCCAAAGGACAGCCTCCTTAACTAGTCCTTGCTATTGCACTGTGGCTAGGAAGCCCCAGACAGGGACACTGAGCACCTGCTGGGGTGGGAAGGGACCCCAGGGGCTCAGGGTCATGAAAGTGTTCTAGGTTCTCAAAGTCACAGCAGAGCCTTCTGGTCTGAAACCCTGCTTCAGACACAAATGAAAACTCAGTCCCTCCACCGGGTACTTTAGGGAGGTGGCCACAGGGGATGGGAGGGGAAGGAGAGATGGGCAAGGAGGTGATGGTGCCAGTCAGTGGTGCAAAAAACACCAACACAGGATCTAAGGATCATCCAGCATGCATGTGTTGACCACTTTCTAAATATCCAGCCCTGGAGAATGTAGGCTCTGGGAACTATGGGTCCTGGTAGGGGACCCTTTTGGGGTAGTGTGGAGTTGGAGGTTGCAACCAAGGGGGTAGCTATAAAGAATTCCTATTTTGTGACTGGTGTGGACTGGGGATTACTGGCTACTCAGGAGGGATTTGTAAGTTACTTGTTTACACACATATACATGCAGACATGCCCACACTCTTACACAGATAAAGACATACACACACACACACATAAATAAATCACTGACGAACAATTAAGCACTTGAATTCTGTGGGTGTCCTGGAAGAGATTAGTTCAAGTGGGAAGAAACCAAGAATGTTTTATGGGGAAGTTAGCCTTTGAATCTTATATTTTGTACATTGCGGTGTATAAGAACAGCATTCCAGGTAAGGAACAGCATGGACAAAGCGGGTGGAAGCTCACATGAACCTTGTCAGTTCAGAAAACCGTGAAGAAGATCCATCTGCCTGGGAGTGCGTGGCGTATAGGATTATTCTCTCTGGGAGCTACAGCATGCCAGCCATGGCAGGTTGAGGCAGGCCCCATTAGCTGTTTCCAGATCCAGGAAACCTGGGAGATACTGGCTGGTGAACATACCTTGGTTAGTCTGAGCATCAGGGTTGATTCTGAGCAATCTAGTCAAGCCCAGAGTGGGGAGCAGGTGTAGGAGGGAGACCAGGCCGCCGTAGAGGCAGCAGGCCCTCTTTCCCTTGCTGCTGTGAGCCTAATACACCTCTTCCCAGCCTCTCCACTTCCCATGCTTGTCAGTTCCTTCTCTAATCTATCCTTTTCCACAGAGTAGGAATAATAATGGTTGTACCTTGGAGGGTTGATGTTGTACCTTTGAAATTAAATGAGGAGGGCGTCTCTCATCTTAGCCTAGTGCATGATCCTCTCTTGGCATCTGGTGACTGAGGGCACTTCTGTTTACTGGAGAGCCCTTCCTTCTTCATCTGGCTCATGTCTTAACTTCCTTAAAGTCCAGCACCACCTCTGACCTGGGACTGAGGCCCCTCTGAACTCTGTCCTGGGCATATCTGTGACACAGTCCTGAGGATGTGCACCAAGATGGCCAGCTGAGGCCTTTCCTCGGTGCATGGGAAACTCTTTCCAGGGTCAGAGATTGTGATGGATTTAGTTTCTGTCTCTCCAGCACCTAGTGCCTGGCTCATAGGAGAGGCTCAGAACATTTCTGAATGAATGAATGAAAACGTGTAAGTGCTTTGTAAATTGGCAGGAATTTACAAAAGTTAGTTAATATGCTTCTCTAGAGAGTGAGCCTTGGGCAAACACTTAATGAAGTAAACAGAGCTGAATTTCAAGGCGAAGGCCAGATTGGAGCGAGACCTGCGGGGATGGTTTGAGGGGCGGGGAGCTGGCACACCTGCTCACATCATCTCCTCAAAACCCCGTCTGCCAGCCCAGGGGCCCAGCTTTCCTGCCTCTGTAGTCACACAGCTGGAGTAGCACCCTCATCATCTTCTTTTCATGGGAAATTTGCTCCCCCACACTCTCCGAAAGGTTTTTTTCCCCTCTCGATTATAAAATCAATCATTATTAAACAACCCTCAAACTTCAAACAGCAAAGAAATATTTCACATGGAAAATTAAAAAAAAAAATCCCTTCTTATCCAAACCCATACCCTGTGAGATAGCCACTGTTTTAGTTTATGTCCTTACTGATGTTTTTTTCTGGTGCATTCACTAATTTACTTAGTCAATCAGTCAAGGGGGCCTGAATGAAACATATCTGTATACCTAACCCTTAACTGTACCCCACAATATTATGATAAAAAATATTGATTAAATAAAAAAATCGGTCAATTTATTTTTACAAAGGCAGGACCTTTGCTGAGCGTAGCTCTGTGATTTCCTCTTACTACCTGGCAGCAAAAGAGTGGACATTGTTATTTTTTAAATCTATACTTCCATCTTTTTAAAGGCCATATAATGCTCTGAACTAGGCGGGCAAGGGAAGGGGGGGCGTAAGGGGGTTGGGATGGGAGGAGGAGGGCGTCACTTATGTGACCAGTCCGCCACTGATAGACCTGTGAATTGTGTGGAATGGAAATCGCATTTTGCAGGTGGCCTGAGCAGTGAGGGCAACAGTTGGCTGGAATGAAGGCTCTCCTAATGGTAGGGTTTCAGGCCCGGCAGTAAGCTTCTGTTTCTCTCCTTTCTCCTCCCACCTCTTTCTCCTGGTGCTGCCTTTGAGGAGAGGACAGAATGTCCTATCCCCTACCGCCCTTCCCTAACGGTGCCAGAATGGTATCCTTTCCCAGAAGGGGTGATGGGACACCTCAGGTCCCCATCACTCCCCTGTCCACCTCTCTTCCTCTATGCATGACCAGTCTGGTCTGCTTGTCTCCCCTTGCAGGGATCTGGCAGCCCCCTGCCTGGCTTGGACCTCCTTGTTTGCTCAGCTTGGGAGTTTGGCAGCGGAGGGTCTTGACACATGGGGCTTTGGAGAGGGCCTGGCTTAGGGCACACAGTGAAGGTGAGGGAGGTGGGTGGGCTGCAGGAATGATGTTGACTACAGCAGCAGGTTATCCTGTTCCTGGAGATGGGTGGCCAGAAGAGGACTGTCGCTGCTGTTTGTTATGGCATTTGGGAAATTTAATGATGCAAACAAGGCCTCATCCTCTGGTGGATATGAATATTCATGAAGAGCTCTCTTCTGGAGCAGCTAGGAATTCCTCCGGGCTTGCTAATAAACCTCTTCCTGCAGGCCAAGAGGTCTGGGGAGGCAAAGGGTGGGATGTGGTCCTTCTTCCCTCTGCCTTTCCTCTCTCCCACCTTCTCTCGCCTCCCCTGACCTTGGGACTGTGGCAAAGCCAGAACCAGAGGGGAGAGATCTGGGGTCTACGTTTGGTCCCCAGTTTGTGGATTTCAGTATGACTTCTCTGGGCCTTGAATTCCTCCCTGTGTCCTTCTTTTCTCTTGTGAAAAATATATGACCAAGGCCACTTCTAGGAAAGAGCTTGAGGCAGAAGCAGGGGAGATTTGTAAGGAGCTGGATGGAATCTTAGATGTGGTTTAGAACAGATGGGGAAACTGAGGCTGGGGGCATAACTGGCTTGCCCACATCATATGACAATGAGGTGACAGAATTGGAGTCCTGACATCATACCTCTCTGCTCACCACGGAAGCCAAATTAATCAGTTTGTTGTGCTCCCAGCATAACTACTGTAATCCCATTTTTGGACTCGGTGTACCTGGGTCTATACCACATCTTCCTTGAAGGCTACCCTCTACTGCAGCCACCTCTGCTTCCTGGACCCTGTGGCCCTTCTTGACTAAAACCTTCCCCACTTGGCACAGATGTCCTGACTGGAGCATTTATCTTTATGGGGGTACCTGCTTCTTGAACCTTAGAGCAGGGCCCATGTCTTACACATCCAAACAAAAGTGTGTGGGGACCTACTTTCCAATCCTAAATCAGGGCATGAGGCCTGATTACTATGACCATGTAGGAACCACAGAAAAGAATGTGTGAATCAGGACTCTCCTGGTTGGGGTAGCCAGTAAAACATGTGTGCATGAATTGCATCTCAGAATGAGACAGAGAAGGAAGGAATCTCAGAGTTCATCTCTAGGCCAATGGATTTTTTTTTTTACAACCACCAAACCCTCCACCCCTCCACTCCCAAATGAAATCTTATCCGATGCCTTACCAATAAAACAGCCAAAAGCAGGGCTGCAGAGTGAGGTGGGGCCTGAACTCCCGCCTGCTGACTCCTCAGCAACTACTCCTGGGTCCGGTGGCTTTAAAACCATGGTCTCCCCAGCCCGTTCATTGCACAGGTAAAGAAACCAAGGCTCAGAGAGGGATGGGATTTGCTGGAAGTCACACAGCTCAGTAGAGCAGGAGCAGAATTAGAAATCAGGCCATGGCTGGGCTCGGTGGCTCAGTCTGTCATCCCAACACTTTGGGAGGTCGAGGCAAGTGAATTGCCTAAGCCCAAGGATTCAAGACCAGCCCGGGTAACTTGGCGAGACTTCATCTCTACAATAAATCAAAAAATTAACTGGGCGTGGTAGCCCAGCAGGTTCATGCTGGGGTGGCTGTGAGCATGCCACTGCACTCCAGCCCAGATGATAGAGTGAGACTCCAACTCAAAAAAAAAAAAAATAGAAATCAGGGCTCAACTGCTGGCCCTGGAGGACCCTGACCCCCCGGCCCTTAGTCTTTGAGGTGCCCTGGGGTAAGTTCTGGGGTCAACTGGGTGAGTGGGTCTCCATTCTCTTCCATCTGCCCTCGACAGTGGGGGCCCTTTTGACAGAGTTGAGGTGTTTTGTTTTTTTTTGAGTTGGAGTCTCATTCTGTCGCTGCTCATGGCTACCCCAGCATCGACCTGCTGAACTCCGGCCATCCTTCTGCCTCAGCCTTCTAGGTAGCCGGAACTACAGGCGCGTGCTACCATGCCTGGCTAATTTTTGATTTATTTTAGAGGTGAGTTCTTGCTAAGGCGTCCGGTTAGTCTTGAACCTTTGGGCTCAGTCAACCCCCTCACTTTGGCCTCCCAAAGTGCTGGGATTACAGGCTGAGTCACTGAGCCCTGCCAGAGCTGAGGATTTTAAGAGTGGCATGGGAGACTGGAGGGCTCAGAAGGAGTGGGGTGGAGTGAAATGGAGACAGAGAACTGGTCCAAGTGGAATTTGATCTGGCCAACAGCGGTGGGCTTCAGGGTCTCATTTGGTTTAGGATGAGGAGTAGGAAGAGGCGGGGAGGATCCTGCTTGCTGCTTCATCTCACTGAGGGAAGAAATCAAGCATTTCATGGTGCTAACACCCAGCCCTGGGCCTCTACATACCGTATGGGCCCTGTGGTGCAGCTGGAGGCCGTGGCACTGGTCCTTCTGTGGCTCCTCTCAGTCTGCCCATGTCAGGCCTCACGGGTGTCTCTAGCCCTGAGGGTTACCAGCTCTTTTCCCACTGAGCTGCTCTTCTTTCCTCCCTGTGCTTTCAATGACTTCTTCCCAGTTCTGGTTCTGGGGCCTTTGGATCCCTCCCCGGCTGCTTCCCCTTTTCCAGGTTTTGTGGGGAATTCCATCTGAAGCTCCATTAAGGGGTTCTCAAACACCGTGGGATGACAATAAGTAAACAGGATGACGTACAAGAGGAGGAAGGACAAAGATCAACTCTCGGGGAGAATTTTGTTTTTTAAAATTTTTGAAGAGACAAGGTCTTACTCTGGTGCCCAGGCTGGAGTGCAGTGGCATGATCATAGTTCACTGCAGCCTCCAACTCCTGGGCTCAAGTGATCCTCCTGCTTCAGCCTCCTGAGTAGCTGGGACTACAGGCACACACCACCACACCTGGCTAATTTTTTTTTTTTGTAGAGATGAGGTCTCACTATGTTGCTCAGGCTGGTCTCAACCTCCTGGACTCAAGTGATCCTCCCACCTCAGCCTCCCAAAGTGCTGGGATTATAGGCATGAGCCACTGCTTCTGGTCCCTTGGGAGGATTTTCATTCATTTTTAGCTAGGGCCGGATGTGGTAGTTCAGTTTGGGAGGCCAAAGTGAGAGGATTGTTTGAACCCAGGAGTTGGAGACCCGTCTAGGCAACACAGTGAGATCTTGTCTCTACAAATTATAAATAAATTAGCCGAGCATGGCAGCGTGTGCCTGTAGACCCAGCTACTTGGGAGACTGAGGCAAAAGGATTGCCTGAGTCCAGGAAGTCAAGGCTACCGTGAACTGTGATCATACCACTGCACACCAGCCTGGGTGACAGAGTGAGAACCTGACTCAAATAAGACAAAACAAAACAACAAAAAAACCCCAAAAGCTTTAGCTATGCCTCTGAGATTTGCCAAGACACAAGAGAGCAGGCAGGGCTGGGTCAACTGAGACTGAGAGGTTTAGGAGTTCTGGCTATGCCTCCGTTTCCTGTATTAGCTGGGAAAATTGTCCAGTATTACTCAGTGTCTTGGTTTCCCTATCTAGAAGAAGGGTGGTACTCTCATCTACCTTTCTTGCCTTGCAAAAGTGTTGGAGGGTGACTTATTTGTCATCAAACCATGGGATCCTAACAAACTAACCAAGCAAAACATATTGCCTGGATACTCTGGAGCAAAGGGTGAAGTACAGCTACAACTGGGGGGTTCCTTCACCTTGCCAGAGAAAGTGGCCTGGAGAAGTAGACTAAGTCCTGGAGTTGCAGTAGCTTCTGAAAATGGAGGCAGGCGGAGTAGATTAACAGTCCTTAGCAAGCAGACTGAGGCTATGAGGTTGCAGGTGGCTTCCTAGGTGGGCTGCACTGCTAAGCTGCCTTTCAGCGGGGTGAGGATGCCAGCAGGGAGGGGGTGCAGCCCCCTTCAGTGCTGGGCCCTGTGGTCAGTGGCTCTTGCCTTCCAAAGGCTTCCATCTCAGCACACCTGCCCATTAGCTTACAAAGAATCTACAGCAAATACTCCTGTGTGTGAAGACATATCATTGCATATCAACTAATGTGTCCAACTGACTGCCTCCCTAGATATGGTCACTTTATTTCTATAGTAACTCAGTGTCTGACGTCACCTAGATGTGTGATGCCACATGCCATTTTATCTCCCTGAGCCTCAGTTTCTTCTTCTGTAAAATGGAAGGGTGAAAGTGATGAGAGTTTGGATTTCATTATTGCTAAGGATGTCCTGTTTAATGCTAATGTTTTGAGTCCAAGAATGCTTGCTGAGGTGACCCTTTCCCTCTCTGGTGGTGTAGCAACTCTTCATCCACTAGATTCCAAGGCAGTTTCCACCATCACCTCTTTTCTAAGACTGCTGAGATGTTGCTGGTGATTGACCATGTTCCCTGGAGTGGTGTCCAAATCCCACTCTACAGATTGACACAGTCTTTCCAAGCCACCTCTGCCTTCTCAGTTGGAGATGCTGTGCTCTTCCATCATTATCCATCCATCTACCCATCTCTCTGTCCATCCATCCATCCATCCATGCATCCAGTCATCCATCCATCCACTCATCCATCCATTCACTCATCCATTCAACTACTCATCCAACCATCCCTCCCTCCCTCCCTCCATCCACTCATCCATCCATCCATCCATCCATCCATCCATCCATCCATCCATCCATCCATCCAACAAATAGTTGTCTGGAGTGCCTATTATGAACGAAGCACTCCTCTAAGTGCTAGACATAAAGAAATAAGAAAGCGCAGTCCCTACATCAAGGGACATAGTCCAAGAGATTGTGAATGGGCAATATACGGCAACTGTAATACAAAGCATAGTAGGCTTTTGGGGTTATATCTAGATTTGATTTTTGCTTCCACCACTCACCACTCAATAATTAGCTTGTGTGAATTATTTCTCTGATGTATTTCATTTGTAAAGTGGAAATAATATGGAGCATTTTGAAGGTAGAGACAAATCTCTACAAATGTCATTTTCCTTTCTCCATCAGAGAGGCACAAAAAATGAGGCATGACAGTATAGAACAGAGTGGGGGCACTTTCTGAGGCCTAGGATCCTCTGAGAGAGGCACTGAAGTGAGAGAGATCTAGTGTGATCCAAGATGGTAGAATGCAGGCTGTCACAGAACAGCAGGGAGTAGAGCTTGGTGAGGGTATGTGGGAGAACTAGTAGGGGGCAAAATGGAGAGAGAGAAGGCTAGAGCCAGGTGGGGAGGGCACTGACTGCCAGGCTCAGGAAGTAGCTGGTTCAGGAGGTCATGAGGGCTTTTGAGCAAGAGAGTGAGTCGTCGTTCCTGGGGTCCAGGGCTGAGCTAGACTCCCGGCCCCTGGGTGACTGAGCCATGAGATTCCTCTTGGCGCTGTACTTCAGGATCTGATGATGGGGTGGCTATGAAGGAACCCATTCAGTGTCAGGCCAGTCAGGTGACCTCGGTGAATGTTTTTGCCTCTTTGGGTCTCAGGATCCATAACAGGTGGAAACAGCGGCACAGTTGCAGTCCTCCCTCCAGCTTTGGGGTCCATCATTGGTGCCTCGTATCCAATCCCTGTGCCTACCTTGCCCTGCTTTTCCTCCTTCTCTCTGAGCCTCTCCCTTGCCTGCTCTGCCAGTCCATTTCCCGTAGGCAAAGCAGAGAAGCTGATTTGCTCTCTCTCCCTGGCTGCTCCAGGGTGGGGCGGGGCCGGCACCTCCTTCCTGGGCACTGAGCATCCCAGCTTCGCTGTTAGGAAACTGCTGCCCGTGAAGGTGAACCGGCTCTCACCTCCCTTCAGGGCTCCCTGGTATAGCTGTCTCTGAGCTGAATTGGGCACCCACTCTTCCTTTCCTGCAGGTAGCTGGGGAGGCAGTGGGCCTGGCTGGGTCAGAGAGTGCCCAGCTGCTACCCAGGTGGAGTGTCCCAGTCTGAAGTCCCTCTGAACCCTGATAGCAGGTGGCCAGGGAGGACAGGGGAGCTTCTCTGGTGAATGGGAGTAGGTGTTTGGTGGTTCCCTTCAGAAGAAAGCCCCTGTGCCTGGAGAGAGGTTGGTTTGGCTGGCAGAGCCTTCTAAGCTGGCACCCGTGGCTGGAAATCTTCCATGGGAGTTGGGGGCGGGGCACAATGCCAGTGAGTGATGGGTACCCAGACATCTTTTCTCCCCACTTGGGCACAGTAGCTCACACAGCCAGGAATGGCTTGATGAATAAGTATAGGAGGAATTTGTCCATGTTGTGTTACCAAAGGATGCAGGGAAGGCCTTGCTGCCCTCCTCACCAAAGTCTCTCCTATCATACCCGGAGCCCTCAATTAAATAATCACTCTCGGTTTTGTTTTTGTTTTTGTTTTCTGAGTTGGAATCTCACTCCGTTGCCCAGGCTGGAGTGCAGTGGCACACCCACGCCCACCCCAGCATAGGCCTGCTGGGCTTTGGCGATCCTTCTGCCTCAGTCTTCCAAGTAACCGGAACTACAGGTGCGGGCTACCATGCCCCGCTAATTTTTTGATTTATTGTAGAGACGAGGTATCACCAAGTTGCCTGGACTGGTCTTGAACCCGCGGGTTCAGGCAATCCACTCACCTCGTCCTCCCAAAGTTCTGGGATTACAGGTTGAGTCACTGAGCTTGGCCATATATAATCACTCTTAACAGAAGCCTTACTTTAAAGCAACTTAAGTGTACACTTTTGTGGAAATTTACCAGTGACTAGCTGAGAGTACAAGAGGCCACGGTAGGTGGCAAGGGGCAATGCCAGGGGTCCCAGGAGTAGGGGGGAAGGTAAAAAAAGACACAGTTCTCTGACCATATCCACGCCTGCAGCCACCAGGAAGTCCTCTGCATCTGCCCAGCCTGGGGAGGTCACCGGCTTGGACAGATTCCCCTGCAGCTGAGCGGGGTGGGGGTGGGGCCGGGAAACCGGGTTCTGTGGGGGTTCATCTTCTGGCTTCTTGCTTTCTAGCTGGGTCATCTTGGGTAGTTGACTCATCCTCTCTAACCTCAGTTTCTCCATCCGTAAGACAGAGCAATTGTACCCACTGTGTAGGGTGTTGGGTTGGAGTATTCAGAGTAGTGTCTGTCGCAGTCGGTGCAGAGAGGAAGGTGTTGCTGCCCCTGTAAGTGAGGGTTTGGGCTGGTGTTCCATGAAGCTCCTGTCTCCCTGTCTGCGTGTTACTCTGGCTGCTGATCAGTCCATCCTTCTTACTAAGCTTCTTTTTATCTGTCCCCACCCTTCTTACCCGCCACTCAGCTGGTCTGTATCTCTGGCTGCTGTCATGTTATCTCCCTGTCTATCTTGTTCCCATCTCTCGCTCTTTGCCTATCTCCATCTCCCCATCCTCCACTCCATCCTCCCTCCTCCCTCTGACTCTCTCCTTGCTGTCTAACTGGCAAACACTCAGTCCTGTGGCCCTCTGCCCCAGTTCATCTCTATCATCCCCTCCCCACCTCCCCCAAGACCTCGCCTCTCATCTCCTCCTCCCCCTTCTTTCCCTCTACAGCCCTGGCCTGAGCCCTTTCCAGGCACTCCCATCCCCACCCGGGCAGGTGGCATGGAGTGGAGCAATGCAGGCAGAGGAGGGGGGAGCACCATCTCCCGAGGCGAGGGTCGGGCCTGCTAATTCCCCCGCTCTGGGTGGAAGACGCGGAGGCCTCATTCAATTATGTCACATCCACTCAGCCGCTCCACCCAGATGATGCAGAGCAGCCCGCTCGCCATTCCCTGCCAGGACCTAATGGAGAGAGATCTCCTTCTGCCTGGCTGACCACAGGGGTCCTCCCGGACCGGGGATGGGCCCAGCCTGTCTGGCCTCGGGGTTCTCAGCCGATTGTGATTCACTGTTCACTCCAATTACACCCAACAAATGGCCTCTGGAGTTTGTCCCTCTCACCTTAATGGTTGTGGAATTGGATCTCAGGGCCTCTCATTCCATTACTGCGCCCTCCCCACTTGGCTGAGGTCTTCAGGAGCCGGGTTGGCCCTGTCTCTCCCATAAGGCCTGAGGCCCGTGGGTAAGAAGAGCAGGGCGGTGACTGGGACACAGAGGCTGCCTCTCTGGCCTGAAATACAGACCTATGGGCATTGTTGGTCCGGGTGTGTTGTCGGTTCCGGGCACAAACTCTTCGCTGATCCAAGGCTGTGCCAAGTGCTGTGGGAGCTTCCAGAGAAGCCCCACAGACCCTTCCCTTTCCTCAAGAAGCTAAGCCTGGGAGACAAAGCCAACAGAATGAAATGATTATGCGCAGTGCCAGCCATAAAAAGAAGTGAAGCCAGAGAAGGGGAGATCAGATATCTGGAGAATGCACATTTACTGGGCGTTTACTAGGTGGCAGATTCTTTCATGTGCATTATGCCATTTAATCCTCAACCATCTGGGAGGAAGGGATCGCCTGCCTGTTCAGGTGGGAAAACTGAGGCCCAGAATGATTGAGAGGCTCATCTGAACTCAAGCAACTGGCGAGTGACAGAGTCAGTGCTCAGGGTCCTGGGGCCAAATGGTTTCTTTCCCAGTGTCCCGTAGGGAGGGAGAGGCTCTGAGTCAGGACAGGTGGGCAGAGGGAAGGAGGAGGAAGGACCTTGGATAGGGCAGCTAGAGTGGAGTTTAGAAACACGAGTAAGGATACTTGGGGGGAAAGTAGAATGTGGCTGTGAAAGCATGATTCAGGGATTATGAGAAATGGGGACAGGTAAGCGGTAAGATGGTGGCCTTACATGATCACGGAAGAGTCTGGGTTTCAAAATTTGGCATAGGGTGTCACCTGCAAGAGAATGGATGAATTGTATGTCCTCTAAAAAGATTTTCAAGTCCTAACCCCTGGTGCCTGGGGATGCGACCTTATTTTAAAATGATCAGGAGTCTGAGGCTGCAGTGAGCTATGATTGTGCCACCACGCTCCAGCCTGTGGGACGAGCAAGACTGTGTCTCTAAAAAAACAAAAAAAGAAAATGGGAAATTGCAGGTGCAATTAAGTGTTTCAAGGTGAGATGATCTTGGATTTAGGATGAGCCCTAAATCCAGTGACTAGTGTCCTTATAAGAGAAAAGACGGGGATTTGAGACACAGAGGAGAAACCACATGACAGAGGCAGAGATTGAAGTGATGTAGCTGCAAGCCAACGAAGACCAGAAGCCACCAGAAGCTGGAAGAAGCAAGGAAGGATTCTGTCCCGAGCCTCTGTAGTGAACTTGAGCCTGCCAACAACTTGGTCTCAGACTTCTGGCCTCCAGAACTGTGGGAGAGAATACATTTTTGCTGTTCTAAGTCACCCAATTTGGGGTAGTTTGTCATAGCAGCCATAGGATGCTAATACTGGCAGGAATGAATCTATTCAACACAAGGAAGAGACAAGCAGGAATGGCTAGTGAGGAGCTGCTTTTCCAGGACAGTATGGGCCCCTCACTCTTCCCACTGAAGACCCTGAGTCTCAGTGGAGTCCCCCTTATGTGGCTCATGGCACAGAACTGGCCCTTGCCCCTTGCCATTGGCTAGGGAGGACATACTGAATCCCAGAACAGGGTCCCTAGAGAGGCCAAGGGGGCCACTTTTTTTTAATCAATATTTTTTATTATGATATTGTGGGATACAGTTGGGGTAAAGTATACAGATATGCTTCGTTCAGGCACCCTTGTTGATAAGACGTGTCTCCCCGTCCAAGGGGGCCACTTTTAGGACAAACAGAATGCAGGCCTCACGTACACCGTGGGTAGTGAAGATGGAGACACCACCCTGGATAGACAATCCTGCTGGAAATAGAAACAATTCTTCTGGGGCTTTGCAAACTTGGCAAATGGTGGCTCCATGATATGGGATTACAGGGAATGGGGGAATGTTTCCGGATAAGTGTATGGAGAGCCAACTGCCCCGACTCTTTGCCTTCCCACAAGCCCTAACGGACAACCGGGACTCACGTCTACAAGGGTTAAGCCTGGTTTCCCCGAATGACTCCTGGACTGGAACTTAAAGAGCTGAATTCCACAAGATAAACATGAGTTTGGTTTCCAGAGCAGTTTATGACGGATGGAGAAATCTCCGTGGAAGTTGCTGACAGAGTGAGGCCTGGAGTATGTCTGGGGGTTACAGGACAAGGATCTTAAAGCAAGGGCTAGGAATACAGAGATCCAGAGCTTGGAGTATTCTCGAAGGTTCCTCCTTTGGGAGGCTGGGCATGTGGTTGAAGGGAGGGAGAAATGGAAGTGCACTCTGAGGAGGGAGAGGACAAGAGGCTAGAGGGGCATTTATTTGACCACAGGCCTCAGTGCCCAGAATACTCCTCCCTTTCCTCCCTGTTGATTGCTGCTCTGTTTGGCTGTGGCTTTCTCCTCTGTCGAGGGTGAGATGTTTTCCAGCACACCCTCCGCCTGAGCCATCCTTGGTCATCATCTTCGCCCTCTCTCCCTCCCTCTCTCCCGCCCTCTCTCTTTTCGTGCCAGTCTCTTCAAGGGAGACCCAGACAATTGGCAGCACCCCGAGGCCTCCATCTTGCTTCCAGTTTGCTCTGTAAAGGAATATGCTTACGGAGGGCTGCCTCAGTTTCTCTTTCTATAAAATGGAGAAAGTTATTTCGGGATTCTCGCTTTGTGTCTCCGTTGATCCCTCTGTCCCTCTTCCCTCTGTGGCTCTCGTTCCTCGTTGAACTCCTTTCCTTCTTCTCGGCTAGGAGCACACCCAAAGCTGACTGTGTGTGTATGTATGTGTGTGTGTATGTATGCACCTGCCCACATTCACACAGATGAGCTGGTCTGCCAGTGGGCTCCATTTGTAAGGTCACTGTCCTTCTTCCATACACCATACCCTTATCAAGCTTTCAAAGCAAGCAAGCCACAGCAAAGGGTTCTGGCCTGTGTCCAGCCAACATTCTCTCCTGTTCCCCAGGCTTCTGCCAACATCTGCTGAGGCCCCACAAGGCCTATATTATGCCTAATCTCAGACAGCCGCCCCTCCCAGAATGTTACTGCTGGGAGGGCCTGGAAGACCTGGTCCAGCCCCTTGGATTTCAGAGGAGGACACTGAGACTGAGAGCTGTCCAAGGTCACATAGCCAGTGCTAGGTAGAGCTGGGACCAGAACCTGGGCCAGTCATGTAGATACTCAGCGGGGAGTGTGTTGGTGCCCCTTCCAACAGGCTTTGCCAGGTATCTGTTCCATGCTTTGTTAGTGGGGTTGGAGTTGGCGCCTGAAGGGAGTTGGAGTTGGGGCCTGAGGGAAGTATGGGCGCCTGAGGGGAGTACCAGCCTCCGTTGATCTCAGGGAGAGTGGGGACCAAGTTACTTAAGAAGCTGTGTGTAGAGGCCTGAGTTCGGGGCACCGTGTGACTTATTTGTTACATTGGTGCTTTTGTGTTCCTTAGGGATTCATGCCCAGGGTGTGTGCCCAGGTGACCTATTCTTTGGTTCTGGAGCTCCAAGCCCCCCTCTCCTCTCCATTGTGCATTTCCTTGAACCCCAGCATCTGGTGTAGCACGCTGGGCTGCTGTATGCCACAAGAGCTCTTCTCTCTGGGAGATGCCACAAGGACCCTGTGCTCCCTCCGAGCTTCCTTCCTGACCCTGGTCCCTGGCTTTCCTTCTCTTCTGGTTCCTTATCTCCCATCTCTCTCCTCTTCTGGCCCCCCGGACGCATTCTGCCTCTTGAGGTTGTCAGGCTTGGCGTCATCTGGCACTTTTTCTTTCCACGTGTTTCTCTAACGCTCATTCCTCAGACCTGCACAGTCTCAGAGCGAAGCGAGCGACATCTCAAGACCCAGACGTATTTCCTGCTCCTCCATGTGACTCTCTGACCCCGTCACCTCCAGCCCCCATGCCTACCTTCATGTGGAGTGTGAGAGGGGCTTCTGGACTTCGGCTTAACTCATCTGACTGCCTGAAAGTTTCTCGCCAGAGACCCATTTCTTTGGTTTCAATGTAAATGCCCCCTGGGAGGGGTCACACATGATGCCACTGCCAGTGCTGGGCTCTTGAAGAGTAGGAAGGGCTTTATTGGAGAACATGGGACCTCTACATTCCAGTGTGAGCTCAGATCTAGCAATAGGAAAGTGAAGAATGGTGTTTGGGGAATGTGCCGCAAATACAGTTTGTCTAGGGCAGGGGCGGGTGAACTTTTTCTGTGAGATAGTTAATAGGCTATCGATAGAGAAAGACCATCTAACATAATCTTTGTGGACCGCATGGTATCTGTTGCAACTACTCAGTTCTGCCATGGTAGAACAAAAACTCCTATAGGCAGCGTCCCCCAAATTCATATGTTGAATTCCTAACCTCAGAATGTGACTGGATTAGGATAGGGCACTAATGAGGTTATTAGGGTCGCTAGAATGGGCTCTGATCCAATGTGATTCGTATTCCCATAAGAAGCGGAGATGAGGGCTCATGCCTATAACTCCAGCGCTTTGGGAGGCCAAGGAAGGAGAATCCCTTGAGGTCAGGAGTTCAAGACCAGCCTGGGCAACATAGTGAGCCCTCATCTCTTTAAAAAAAATTTAAAAAATTAGCCACACTTGATGGCACGCACCTGTGGCTACTTGAGAGGTTGAGGTGGGGGGATTGCTTGAACCCAGGAGTTTGAGGCTCCAGTGATCTGTGATCATGTTACTGCACTCCAGTCTGGACAATGGAGCAAGATCTTGTTTCTTAAAAAGAAAAAAAACAGACCGGGCTCGGTGGCTCAGCCTGTAATCCCAACACTTTGCGAGGCTGAGGCGAGTGGATTGCCTGAGCCTATGGGTTCAAGACCAGCCTGGGCAGCTTGGCAAGACCTCGTCTCTACAATACATCAAAAATTAGCCAGGTATGGTAGCACGTGCCTTTAGTTCCGGCTACTTGGAAGGCTGAGGCAGAAGGCTTGCCAGAGCCCAGCAGTATGATGCTTGGGTGGCTGTGAAGTGCCACTGCACTCCAGCCTGGGCAACAGACGGAGACTCTAACTCAAAAAAAAAAAGAGGAAGTGAGGGAAGAGAGATAAGGGGTACAAAACTACCCATCGGGTACCATGCCCACTACAGGACCGGGAAGGTTCATCAGAAGCCCAAACCTCACCTTCATGAAATATGCTTATGTAGCAAATCCTCACATGTACTCTATGATTCTAAAATAAGAAAATCAAATAATTAAAATAAGTAAAAATGCAAAGGCAGTCTTGGCTTGTGGACTGTGTAAAAACAGATGTGGCCAAGTGCCCTGGTCCTGTGGGCTGTCGCCTGCAGCCCCCTGCCTGGGTCGTGGGATGTGGCAGGTGTGATGAGCAGGGGTTGGGAGACTAGACAGGGTCCCTACCGGGCAGAGCCTTGAGGGTTTCTTGAACTTTAAATTTCACGGTGAGAGAAGGAGTCACAACATTTTAAAACTGGGAAGTACTGTGACTAAAACTGGATTTTCAGGGCAAGCTCATTCTCCTTGATATAGAGGGAGGCAGGAGCTTAGTCCATCTGCTTTCTTGCTAAAGCCAAGAAGGTGATAGTACCACCAAAATTGTTGCTTTCTTTAGCTTTCTCTCTCCTTTCACCTCGCAGGAATTTTTTTTTGAGTTGGAGTCTTACTCCGTTGACCAGGCTGGAGTGCAGTGGCACACTCAGGACACCCCAGCATCAACCTGCTGGGCTCCAGCGATCCTTCTGCCTCAGCTTTCCAAGTAACCGGAACTACAGGCACGCACTACCAGGCCCAGTGACTTTTTTATTTATTGTAGAGATGAGGTCTCCCTAACTTGTCCGGGTTGGTCTCGAACCTGCAGTCTCAGGCAATCCGCTCACCTAGGCCTCCAAAAGTGTTGGGCAGTTCACTTGCCTCGGCCTCCAAAGTACAGGCTGAGCCACTGAGCCTGGTCCTTTTTTTTTGAGACAAGGTCTCATTCTGTCTCCCAGGTGGGAGTATGGTGGTATAATCATAGTTTACTGCAGCCCCTGAACTGCTGGGCTCAAGTGATCCTCCCTACTCAGTCTCTTGAGTAGCTGGGACTACAAAGTGTATGCCACCATGCCAGGTTAATTTTTATATTTTTTGTAGAGATGGTGGTCTTGCTGCTCGCTATGTGCCTATGTTGGTCTCAAACTTCTGGGCTCAAATGATCTTCCCACCTTGGCCTCCCAAATTGATGGGATTAAAGATATGAGCCACCATGCCCAGCCCCAGGTTGGAGTATTTTGCAGTTGTGGAGAAAGAACTTTGTCTCTGGGAATTGTGACCCACCATTCTTGAGCTGTCTCCCCCTGTAGAGTCTTTGGTCACAGGACTGTAGCTATCGTTTCTTCAATTGACTAGAAATTAGACTTCCTAAAGTCTTTGACACACGTCTCTCTACCGTTCTCTTTCTGGGTTGCTCTGAAGTCTAAGATGACATGTTCACTTTCTTCTAAGATCCTGTCTTCTCTGTCTGTGGTTTCTGTCATTTTCAGTTCCCAGTAATTTCTTCTTGGTGGATCAGAATTAATCCTGAGAAAGCTGTTGCCTTTGTTACCTCCTAAACCTTCTGGGGTTGAAATTGTGAGAAATGTGAGTCAGGAGGCTTTGAACTGCTCCGTTTTAACAGAGGGATTCATGTATGTCTGAATCACTGCTAGTATGTCTCGATTCTGTGCTGGGTTTGTGATCTGTATCAGGAAAGCGTCGTTTTGTTCTGGTATTTCAAATATCTGAGGAAGGGAGCAGCATCTGGGGTCCAAGGACACTACCTGTAATTCCAAACCTGGCACGTGGTACCATTTAGCACTGAACTGTTTCTGAAAGGTGAGTTGGGGGAAGCAGGGACGAAGGTCACCTTCCCCACTTCATAGTGGGAAGAAAATCCGGCTCCAAGAGGGAGTCGCCAGCAAGTCCACGCAACAACGCAATCTCGTCTGCTGGAATATTCCACCATTACTGACACCCTTAGAGTCTCTACAGGGCCTCCAAGATTCCTGTGGGCAGTAGGAAGCCCAGACTCCACAGCCAGCATTTGCCATCCCATCAACAGGTTGCCACCTGCTTTCACCCCCCCTTTATAGACCCTTCACTCTAGGCAGAAAGGGGTTCTCACGATTGCCTGCTCACATTCTATTTCTAGGTCTTTGCATATGCTGTTCTCTCTGCTTCAAATGCCTTTCCTCCTTCTCTCATCTTTCTAGGCCAGGTCAGTTTGGAAGCCCAGCACAAGCCTTGGTTCCTCTGTGAGGCCTTTCCTAACTGCTTACGTAGCTCCTTCCTCTGACTCTGAAGCCTGTTATCTGGACCCCTTGCTGGCACTACATATACATTGTCGTATTATATCTACTACAGATATTCAGCATTTCACCAAGTTACTACACTAGGTCACAGACTAAGTGGAAGCAGCTCAGGGAGTCCCAGAGGTAGTCAGGAAGAAAGGAGGGAAGGAGAAGAGGCGGGAAGGAAGGAAAGCAGGACAGCAGGAGTGAAGGAGAGGGGAAGAAGGGAAGCAGTGGAGGAAGGAAGGAAGGAGAGGAGGAGGGGAAAAGGACAGAGGAAAGAACAAGGAAAGGAAGGCGGAGGAAAGAAGCTCAGTGCTGAAAACCTCACCCTCTTTGGACAGAAAAAAGTGCAATCTCTAGGAGAGGAAGTGAGTGGGGAACAAGGCTGGGCCTGGGTGGGCGGCCCAGAGGGACGTTAGTTCTGGATGGCGTGGATGGCATGGCACATGGGAGAGACCAGTCCTGTTCTGGCAGTGTGAGCATCTGCGTGTGTGGGCCCAGGAGGAGAGGAGGGCAGGAGAGGGAGGAGCCCCCTCCCCGGCTGATGCTTCTATCCTGTCTCTCTCCGTGGTGGTGAGTGGAACTGGGCTGGGGTAGGGGTGGGGGTAGGGGTGAGTGTTGATGCCTTTGGTGACAGAAGATAAATGAATCCATCCTAAAGAGCAGCTCTTTTCCTAGGACTGTAGCAGCTCAGCTCTTGACTTCACTGCCTTGGGGTTTTAATTAAATGTCAAATATAATTTAGGGCTGGAGTGCTGATGGGTGTATGAACATGAAGTCCAACGTCTCATCTTTGTGGGTCTCCCTGGTACTTGTCTAATTTGGGGGGGTTAATTGGTCACTCTTTCTTTGAATGCCACATGAGAAAACATTTGATTTCCCTTCTCCCTTCATCCTTGGTTTTGAAATAATAGTTGGACAAGTAAAAAAAAATAAAACACCTAACTTGCATATAAGTTATATATAGAGAAAGAGCCAGATTGGGACCTCGTAATTTGGGACCTGCAGAAATATGTATATTTGATCTGCAGTTTTTCTTCCCAAATCAGGCTTGAGGTGGCACAGCTATTGACCCATTTTCTCTGCTCCACACTTGGGGGCTGAGGGCCTAGATCAAGTCATTCCACCAACCTCCTTCCCTTGTCATTTTGTGGGAGGGGGCCCAGGATGAGCCTCCCAGTTGTCAGATGGAATCAGTCACAAACCACGTCCTTTACTTTCATTGTGCAGATAAGGATCCTGAGGCCTGGAGAGGGAAGGGACCTGGCCAAAGTCGTAAGTGAGTTAGTGGCTGAGCCAAGACAATACCCACAACCTTTCTGAATGGCAGTTGACTGAAGCATTGAGGGTCCCATGAAAATAACTAAGGTAACTTCATCTCCGTTCAATTCAACAAGTATTCAATGGCAATTATATTAGAGGCTGTAGATAACACAAAATAGCACGGGTCGTTACCCACAGGATGTCATCTATGTCTTTAAGGGAGGTATAGGCCTTCCTTTATGTGATTGATACAATTATTATCCAATACACAGATATGATCATCTGACTCTCTTGTTTGAAACTTTGTGGACCTCTCTTCTGAACTCCTTTGCATGGCAAAGTGGGCTTTCTTTTTTACTTTCTCTCTCTCTCTCCTTCCTTCCTTCCTTGCTTCCTTCCCTCTCTTCTTTTTTTGAGACAAGGTCTCACTCTGTCATCCAGGCTAGAGTGCAGTGGCATGATCACAGCTCACTGCAGCCTTGACCTCTTGGTCTCAAGTGATCCTCCTATCTCAGCCTTCCAAGTAGCTGGGACTACAGGCATGTACCACCATGCCCGGCTAGTTTTTTTTTTTATTTTTTGTAGAGACCAGGTCTTACTATGTTGCCCAGGCTGGTTTTGAACTCCTGGGCTCAAGCAATCTTCTCACCTCGGCCTCCTAAAGTGTTAGGATCACAGGCATGAGCCATTGCGCCCAGAAAGTGAGCCTTTTCTATTCTGTTCCTAATCTTTCTGGGGACTGCTTTCCCTCCACTGTATAATGCACTCTCCCCTCTCCAGCCAAATTGAATCTCTCATTGGTCCCAGGCAAGGTTTATGGCACAAATGTCTCTCTGCCTAACATCCCCTACTTGGGTTGGCTGGGACGGCCCTGGGCCACAAGTAGAACATACTACAGTAAGTGGGCTCGAACCTATAGGGCTTTGTATATCTCACACAACAAGAAGGCAGGTAGTGGCCAGACATTGGCTGTTCAGCAACGCTGTCAGAATTCTGAATTCCTTCTCACTTTCCACTCTGCTGTCCTTACCTTGCTGGCTTTTTGTCTTCATACTCAACACCTGATGGTCACAAGAAGACTACAGTGGCTCTTTAGACTTCACATTTGCATTCACGACAGCAGGAAAGGAAAGGACAGAAGCAACTCCATCTGTTCTTTTGTTCTGGAAAGCAAATGCTGTCCCAGAACCCTCCCCAGCAGATTCCCTCTTACTTCTCAATGGCTAAGCCCAGGTGACACGCCCACTGCCAGGTGCAAGAGAGGCTGGAACAGTGAGACTCTCACAAATGGGCATAAGGATTTCATGACTGGCTCAGATCAGTCATGGAGAAGCGCCTGGGCTAAGCCTACAGCACCCTGAGCAAAGCTGGGCTGGGAGCAGTGGCTCACGCCTGTAGTCCCAGCTACTTGGTAGGTCAAGGTGGGAGTATCACTTGAGGCCAGGAGCTACGATCATGCCACTGCACTCTGGCTTGGGTGACACAGAGAGACTCTGTCTCTAAAACTTGAAAAAGAACCAAAGAACAAGGTGGGCCAGCTTGGCAGAAAGGGATAATGTAGGGGATGGACAGGCACCCAGCAGTCACCACCACGTTTCTTCTCCTTCAGGGACAACTCTCGCTTGACGTTCAGGATACAGCCCAAATCTATCCACACCTAGGAAGTCCTTTTAGATCGTCCAGCCTCTACTCCCTCTGTGCCTCACCATACTTTGTTCTCTCTTCACTGTAGCATTCATACCTTTGCTGAATTTGTTTGTGTGTCTTGCCTCTTTCCTCTGCTGCCTGGCTAGATCATGGATCGCCCCTGGTGTCTGAAGCTGGGGCTGTGAGTTCCCTGTCTATTCTCCTTGGACCTTACCCTTACTGAAAGTTTGCTCTGGGAGCTTCACCTGCCCCATTTGCATCTCTGGGACTGAGGGATTTTTCTAGAGGGTTATTCTGCCCCCATGAGCGAATCCAGCTGCTGGAAGGGCTTGGGATTAATACCCCTGGGGTATTAACCTTGACCCATACCGATGGGAATGGGTTGATAGATTTCAGCTCTTTTGACCCTATTGTGAGATACTTTTTAAAAAATTTAAATTTTAGAGTTTGGGGATAATTTTTTTTAATGGGATCTCATTCTGTCACCCAGGCTGGAGCACAGTGACACAATCACAGCTCGCCACAGCCTTGACCTCCTGGGTCAGTTGATCCTTCTGCCACAGCCTCCTGAATATCTGGGACTACAGTTGTGTGCCACTATGCCTGGCTAATTATTTTAGTTTCTCTTTTTAGTTGGAGTCTCACTCCTTCACCCAGGCTGGAGTGCAGTGGGCTCCAGTGATCCTTCCACCTCAGTCTTCCGAGTAGCTGGAACTACAGATGCATGCTACCGTGTCCGGCCATTTTATTTTATTTTATTTTATTGTAGAGACAAGGTCTCGTCAAGTTGCCTGGGCTGGTCTTGAACCCACAGGCCCAGGCAATCCACTTGCCTCGGCCTCCCAAAGTGCTGGGATTACAGGCTGAGCCTCTGAGCCCGGCGTTTTTGAATTTTTTAGAGAGACAAGATCTCGCTATGTTGCCCAGGCTGGTCTCAAACTCTTGGGGTCAAGCAATCCTCCCTCTTCAGCCTCCCAAAGAAGTGCTGGGATTACAGGTGTGAGCCACCATAGCTGGCCTCGTTTAGGGATACTTTTTTGAGGTGTGCTTTACATCCACTTTTTCCCAGAGCTTCTTCATGGGATTGAGCTTCTGAAATCCACTGAGGTAAATGACTTCATAAAATGTATCTCCTGGGTCACTGCCTTTCCATCTTGCTGGTGTTCCCTGAATCTTCTAAGTTAGCCAGGCACACTCTAGTTGTGCCCAGGATCTGCTTCAAGGGCCAGCCAAACTGGGACAATGTCTTAGTCATAGCCAGAGATTAGCACAGTGCCTGCCTTGGAGCAGACATCAAAAGTTCTGGAGTGAATCCCCGAGTAGTAGGGGAGGTGAGATATACACATAGAGTCAAGCATTGCTGGGTAACAAGGCGAAGGAGCTCATGCAGAGTTGCTGTAGAGACATTTCCTACTCACCAGATACCCATGTGCATCTCTAAATTTCCCTTCCTCCTCCTCCTTGCAGTTAGGTGAGGGCCTATATGACTAGGCCTGACCAATGGCTGGCGGGAGAAGGGATATATGTCACCATGGGCAGCCCTGGTCTCTCTTTCCCAGCCACTGTTCTCTATGCTTTGATGGAGCAAACAGTGTGATTTGATGCAAGCAGACCAGATTTCTGAGCTATTGTATGGGGGGACAGTGGCCCTGAAGAGCTGTCAGACCCAGAGTGAGAAATAAAGCATATTAAGCCAAGGAGATTTTGACTTCTTTTTTGTTGTCACAGAGTAATCCAGCCTAACCTGTGCTACCCAGTCATCAACACTTCTTTTTGAATGCTTGCTATTTGGTTGTAGGTGCCTGGGAGAGCGGTAAGTAGAGATGCCCAGTCCCTGCTCTTGTGTGCTTATTGTCTATCTCTCCTGTCTTGAGGTGGGCAGCTTCTGCTCCCAGGTGGGAGTGACTCCAGTCTGGGTCTCCTCTCACCCTCCTCTCTTCTCTATTACCTTGCTTCCAGTGTCTTTGGAAGAGAAATTAGGCAGATTATAGTTCCATGGTACTATGTAGGATGGAAGGCAGGGGGGTGGTGGCTCATGCTTGTAGTCCCAGCTACTCAGGAGGCTGAGGCAGGAGGATTGCTTGAGGCTAAGAATTGCACTCCAGCCTGGGACCCTGAGACCCTGCCTCTAAAAAAAGAAGAAATAAAAAAAGGTGTTCTGTAGGGTGGAAGGAACTAATAATCCAATGTAGTTCAAAAGGTTTTGGCTGCAGCTCACAGTAAGGAATGCCTTTTACATGTCATCAGTATGCAACGCATCTATATGTGCATGAGTGTACAGTGATCAGCTTTTATCACTGGTGATAACTTCTGATATTTTGTATTCTGTTTTGTTAAAGAAGATACTGTGATCCACTGAATTTACTTCCATGACCCGCTAATGATACACAAACTGCCGTTTGGAAAAAAACTTTAAGGAGCTAGAAAATGGAGGTAAGTACTGTGGCCTAGGGATGATCTAGGAGGGCTTCTGGGAGGACGGGACCCTTGACCAGGGTTGTAGAAGATGAATAGGAGTTGGATCAGTAAAGCAGGATCATTCTAGGAGAGAGATTATGAGCAAGTCCTTGAGGATAAGCATAGATAATTGAGGAAAGGTGGTCAGCCTTTCCATGCGGACACAGGAGTCGAGGGTGCGGTGGGGAGGATAATGGGAAACCCCAAAACAGGCCGAGGTGATATTCTGATTAGTCAATGCCTGACCCAGCTCTAGCACCTAGAACAGCGTGAGCTCTGACCAATTAGAATGTGGCACAAGCAGCTTGGATTTCTGAGTTTCTGCACAAGGGACAGTCACCCTAGAGAGCTGCTAGACCTAGGGTGAACTTGCAGGAGTGAGAGATAAACCCTGCTAAGCCATGGAGATTTTACATGACATTAGTATGCAGCACGCCTTCATGTGTGTGTGCCTGCTGTGACCAATTTTTATCACTGGTGGTATCTTCTAATATTTTATATTCTATTTTGTTAAAGAGAGCTCAGAAAACACTTTTCCCTTTCGTGGGGTCAATGGTGACTCCTTCCCCCCAGACCTAGAGCAATGGTACTGGTGTAAGGCTGACCCTCATGCTGGAAAGTCACTAGGCCAGGGGAGGAGTTAGAGTGTGAACAGCAGGGCTGCAGGGCTGGGCACCAGTCCTGAAAAATGGACAGACGGCTCTGTGGTGTGCTCTTTAAAAAAAGAGAATCCTTACCGTCTTTGCATATGGTGATTTCAAACTCCTTAAGATTCTGATCAGCTCGTCCTCAGGTGAGGGTCCCGTTGGGGTGGTAGAGACAGATGTGGGGCCCAGGAAAGGCCAGGTGTGGGACACAGGCAGGACTCACCATGTGCGCGGGAAACAAACAGGCCGATCGCCTGCCTCGCTGACTACCCTCAGTGTTGCTGAACTGAGGGCTGCGAGGGGCAGCGGGACCGGTTTTGGGTCCAGTCCTACAAACTTCCTTTTCCTGGAGTTTCAGCATCTGATAAAGGAAGGACAACAATTCTACCCCACTGAGCTCAGAATTACAATGTGAGCTTACGATGAGAAGAGGCGAGAAATCACCTTGAAAGAGAAAAGTGTTTCACAGGCAGAAGCACCACCTTGGGTGGTGTAACGAGTACTTTCCTCTCAACTTGCTCTAGAAGGGAAATTTTTGTTTAAATAACACAAATGTAATAACAGAACTGTCCAAGGTACATGATTTCAGCAATGAAATTTGTGGAAACTAACTCATGGTTCTCTTAGTTTTATAACAGTGTAAAAATAATACACTTTTCATCAAGATAGAAATAAAAACAATAATAAAAACCTAACATTTATTGTGTGCTGATTACATGCCAGGAACTACACTAGGCACTTTGCATCTCATTTAATTCTCACAAACATCCTCTGCGGTGCATACTATTATCATCCTCGTTTTGCAAAGAAAAATGATGAGAAAGTTGGTATAACTAACCAACAATGACACGCCAATTATTCCACTCATGGCGAGAGTTACCATTATGGTATCTAAGCATGTGAGGTCCCTTCTGTCTGCACATGTTTTAGTCCCTAGTCCACAAAGGCAAGGCATACAAGACAGGTCAGCCCCTCTACCCCATTCCTGAGTTATGTAGGGTCGGGTCTTCCCCACAAACATAGCCACTTTCTTCTCCAGCCCATACTGCTACTTCCCTGATTTGTCTCTGCCACAGCCTCTTACCTTTTCAAGAACTTGGGTAGGAGAGTGGGGTACGGCATTTCGGTCGCAGGAACACAAAAATCCTATCACCTTCTCTGAGATCTGATCAGTCTTCCTGTTAATCTGGGAGGGGGTAGGAAGGAAAAATCTGAGGAACATAACAAGACAAAATTTCTACAAAATATAAAAATATTAGCTAGGCGAGGTGGCGTGTTCCTGTAGTCCCATCTACTCAGGAGGCTGAAGTGGGAAGATCACTTGAGTCTAGGAGTTTCAGGCTGCAATGAGCTATGATGGTGCCAGCTTGGGGGACAGAGCAAGACCTTACCTCTAAAAAATAAACAAAAAATCCAGGAGGAGGTTAGAGAATGGGGAAAATGGGGTGGACAGACATCTGGAGATAAGATTGGGAGTCTGGGTTCCTCCTTGCTCCCATATGCCTAGCCACCAAACTAGTCTTAACAGGTTCTCCTTGACCTTCCACCAACCCGAGGGTCCTCTCCATTTTCAACTGCCTTTCCAGATCCTCCTCCTTGAAAGTCAGCTTCCGGGCACTTGTACTCAAGTGCCTTTTTCTTCCTTGGCACCCTGTTTGTTGACAATTGGCCACATGTGGTCTTTACTGCTGGTGTTCAGCAAGACATGCTGGGTTGAATAGAATCTGTGAAGACTAGGGACTGGGATATTCCAGCAGGTAGCTTCCAGGACTCCTCCCAGTGGGACACTCTCATGTGTTCACAAACCCCCTCAGACTTGCTTCTCTCTGACGTTGATGTTCATGCAAAAGAATGGGCTAGTGGGCTTGAATTCCTCATTTGCCACCTTTTATCTGCGTGACCTGGGGAAAATCACCTCATGACCTCAATCCTGAAATGGGGACCACGATACCCTGAAAAGTTGCTGTGAAAATAAGAAATAACTTAATTAGAAATAGCGAGCACAGTGCCTAGCTTCCATAAACGACTCTGGGGTCGTGGAATGAACCAGGAGTCAGGAGACTCGAGTCCCTGTTCTGGCTTTGTGACTATTTGGCTGAACTTGAGTAAGTTACTTCCCTCTTTGGAGCTTCGGTTTCCTCATGTGTGGAATTAGCAGACAGGTCTGGATGGTGTTTGCAACCTCTCCAGTTTTGATTATGGTCTCTGACCCAATCCCCAGCCCCTATGAGGCCTAGATGGGATGTTTTCCTGCTGGGAACCAAGCCAATAAGACTCCACTTGAAATCCCAAGTGCTGGAGTTTAGAGGTATCTGCTTTTCCGAGGGCCTCTTTTGTGGCTTGAAAGGTCTGGTTCTTGACTGCCTGAGGCCTGACTTGGAGAGGAGAGACGGGGCAGAAAGGGAAGAGAGAGGAGGACAGAATGACCTTGAAGTTGAAGCCCTGTCATCAGCCCAGAAATGATAGGTGAAGGAGGGGTTCTGGCAAGTTGCTCTTTTCAACTTTAATTACTATAATTCTGAGGAGTCTTGAGTCCAAGCCTCAGGATTCCTCTGTGGAAAACCGTGTCTTTGCAGCGTCCGCAGACAAGGACGTTAGCAAACTGGCAGTCATCGCTCCATCAACTCCCCACGCAGGGAGGGCCGCGGCTGACAGATGGAGGTGTGTTGGCGGCATGGGTCAGAGCCTGCCTGAGCCCCCTCCTGTGTGCCTGGCTCCCCTTTCTCTGCGATCACGGCTGCTTAGCCACGGTCACAATTACAGAGCTATAAAGATGTCTCTTACCTCTGGGGGAAGGGAGGGGGTGGCGGGGAGAGAGAAGACAGAGCAATTCTGAAAGAGGCGAAGAAAAGACAAGACTGGGAGATTCAGGGATGCTGACTTTGGGTGTCTTTGTGCTAGGTGGCATGTCCATGTCAGAGGGGTCCTCTGGGTGTAGTCTCTGGGGGATGCCTTACGTGTGTGTGTGTGTGTGTGTGTGTGTATGTGTGTGTGTACGTGTGTGTGTATGTGTGTGTGTACACGTGATTACCAATAGTGAGTAAAAAGGGAAGGAACAGCTGACTTCCATTTAAGAATCTTACTGAGAGCTCCAGGCCCAGAGAATCTGGAACCTTCCCTGATTTTGGAAATGATTATTCAGTAATCTCAATGCTGATTCTTGGCAAAATTCCAAACGGATGACGGAAACTGATGATTTGTGAGTTCTTGGAAGAGAAAGGTGATTGCTAGAAGCCAGCATGAGTTCACTTAGAACAAAGCAGATCAACCCAACTCCTTTTCCTCTTTGTGATAGCTGTCTGATTGGTAAATCAGGATAGCAAGACACTTCTTCTTGGTGGAGGCTGCTGGGGGTGGTTGGAGAAGGGTTGCTCCTCTCCTGATACTATCTGTGTGCACATGGGTCAGGTATGACAGGCTGGCCCTGTGCCTCTCTTATGTCTCTATTTTCATTCAGAGACTGGGGAATGGGACCCCTATCCTCACATTGTTCTAATGAATGGCTGCAGCTGAGGAGAGTAGGCTGGAAAGAACAGCTGGTCTCTGAGAGTATGTTCTTGGGAAGACAAAGACAGATAGGACCAGGGCCTGGTTCCCAGGACCATCACCAGGGTGCTGACTTCAAATGACCTGGCTGCTGCTGGAACCCACAGTGATTTAGGGTCAACGCAGAACTCTGGGTGGGCGTTGGGGGAAAGTTGCATAGTTCTGATTAAAGGTGCAATACTTGGGTCCTGGGCATATTTGATGTCCTTCTCACCCCAGAGAGCCATCAGGGTCCCCCAAAATCAAACAAAAAAACAGTAGCAGGTCCAGTCAGCAGAGCTAGTCTCTGTTTCTGCTTTCTTTGCAGGTAGTAGCAAGGTAACCTCAAGATGGCTGAGCTTTAGCAAGTGGATACAGCCCTGGTGTTCTTGGGAACATCTGGGAATTAGATCCTTGGGTAAGCGCATGGGGACTCAGAGCCATTGGGACTTGGGTATGAAAGGAAATGTGACCCCTCCTTTGGTACCTGTAAGCTGATGAGGCCTGGCTCTTTGGGTTGGTCTATCTGTGATCAGGCAGTGTAAAATCATTCCTGGCAACTTTGTGAATAAGTGAAAAAAAAAAAGAAGTCCGATTGTCAGTGCACTTGGGTGGACGAAGAACTGCTGAACAATGGCCCCTAAAGGGGGTTGCTTAAATCCCAAATCTCAGTCTTCTCCCTCTAGAAAGAGGGCAGATAGTCTTGTGCCAAAGCACTCTGTTCTAAACCCTGTTCAATTCAACGATTTCACCTATGACGTGTACATAGATACAGAGAGCAGGATGATTAAATTTTTAGATGACAGAAGGGATAATTGAAGTCCAGAGAGATAGTGGAGGATTCGAAAACATCCTGAGAAGCTGAAAGGTTGCCTGAAACAAACAAGATGAAATTTAGCAGGGCCAAATATTAAGCCCTATATTTAGGTAATAAAAGTGAATTATGTGGGTACAGTATGGGGGAAGCATGACTTGGGAGAATTGCAAATTAAAATCCAATGACCTGGACGCTCTAAGCTGCATGCTGCCTGATGGGGGCAGCAGAGAGCACGCTGCTGGAGGGGCCACACTGGGTGGAGAAGTGGACCAGGCAGGTGAGGCCTTGGCCAGGGCGGGCCTGGAGTCTTAACTGGGGATATGGAGCCATCAGGCAGCTTCGAAGCAGGCAGATGAGGGCTGAGTTGCAGCACACAGGCGTCAGGTATGTCAGTTGTCTGTGTCCAAGTGAGACTGAGCTCCCTCTGTCCCAGGACTGCCTGCTCTGGTCAGTCCCTTTCTTTGCTGGGATCTACTCATCTCTGAGGTGGTTTTCAATGACCACAAGCTCGGTGGGGGCAGAGGCAGGAAAAGACAAAACGACAGAGAGGAAACACAGATGAGTGACAGCCAAGGGCTGATGGGGGAGGGGTGGGGTGGTAAGAGGAGATCTTTGTGGGGAGCAAACAGTTGGAGATCTTGGTTACTGTGGTGGTTGTGTGATCAGAGGGCACAGATGCACCCACGCATCCATGCACATTGTAACACACGTACCCACGTCCATTGTACCAAGTCAATTTCCTTGTTTTGATGTAGTATGGTTATATAAATTGTAACTGTTCAGGGAAGCTGGGCAAAGGGTCTGTGAGACTGTTTTGTACTATTTTTACAACTTCCTGTGACTCTAGAATTATTGTTTTTTTAAGTTAAAGAAACAAACAGAAAAGCTAAGCCTTTCATGGCAATGAGGGCTCTGGGGGGGGGGTGTGGGGGCCGATCTCCATTCACTTCTGGGGAAACTAGCTGGTAGGACTGCCTATGGGGGTGGGGGTGGGAGGATTTGCATGCAGGAGGACCCTAGGGTTTCTGACATGTGAAGAGCCTGTGACAAGAGCCCAGGACACTGGGAATACAAACCTTTAGCAAGAGGGAGAGAAGGGCTGACTCTGAGGGCCCTGGGTGGATGGAAGACCCTGGAGATGCCGCATTCTTGGCCTCCTACCTGTGGAGGATCTGGTTAGTGGTTTCAGGAAGAGATGCTTTGGGATTTAATCCCAGGAGGGGCACTTATAAATTCTCTGATCCAGTCCCGGAAAATCCACCCCAAGTTCTCTAAGAGCTGGTAAAGCCAATATTAAGATCTCTTGGCTTGGCCCAAGAGAGATCCTGCCCCCTAATCTCAGTCTAGACTTCCTACAGCACTAACTGAGGGGAGAACCAGCTGTGAGGGTGCCTCCCGGGAAGGTTGGTTCTTGCTTCTGCTTGGGAGCCATGAAGCAGAAAGTGCAGAGGGATGCTGCTTGCTTTGGCCTCCTAATGGCCTCCCAGGAGAGGTGGGCCACCCATGCCTGTTGTGTCCTGGCCTCTTCTGGGACTTGGGAGGAGCCAGCTATAGGCCTGTTTCTAAGCCTGGTGAGATTTCAAAGTGGATTTTCTGGAAAGGACAGAAGTGTCAAGCACTGAGAGGCAGTCCCCTTCCCACAGATGTCCTGGTGGAAGGCCAGATAGCTTTCCAGGTTCCACTTCCCCCACGGTTGCTTGGTTTCTGAAGTCTGGACTAAGTCTGGTTCCCAGGGCATGAGCCTCACTTATGCCTCAGGGCACCCCTCACCTCATTCCGAAGATCCTTTCCAGGAGGCTGCATCTCTCTTTTTGCCAGAGTCCCTGAGAATTCCAGCTCTGTGTCTGATGTCCCTAGTGTTACCACTGGCTCCTCTAAGCGTCTGCAGCCCATTCCCGCAGTGGCATCCTCTCAGGTCCTTGCCGCTGCTACAGTTCTGCTGAGAATGGGACTCTGAGTGACAGCCCTTTTGATGCCTCCATTTCCCCTAATCCCACCCAGGACCTGTCATTTTACTCTTCCTTAGGGCCTAGTTATTCTGTATCTTGAGCATGCCAAGGAGCTGGCACCAAGTGGTCATAGATTTTTATTTTTTAATTTTGTAGAGACAAGGTATTGATAGTTTGCCCAGGCTGGTCTTGAACTCTTGATCCTTCCACTCCAGCTTGCCAAAGCTCTGGGACTGCAGGCATGAACCACAGAACTGGCCATCAACTTTTTATTGAGGAGAGGGAGGCCAAGGCAGGAAGATTGCTTGAGGCCAGGAGTTGTTTTAGACATGGGGTTTTACTTTGTTGTTCAGGATGGACTCAGACTTCTTGTTTTTTTTTTTTTTTGAGTTGGAGTCTCACGCGTCACCCAGGCTGAAGTGCAGTGGCACGCTCACGGCCACACCAGAGTCAATCTGCTGGGCTCCGGTGACCCTTCTGCCTCAGCCTTCCAAGTAGTTGGAACTATAGGCGCGTGTTACCATGCCCGGCTAATTTTTTGGTTTATTGTCGAGATGAGGTCTTGCCAAGTTGCCCAGGCGGGTCTTGAACCCGCGGGCTCAGGCAATCCTCTCGCCTCGGCCACCCAAAGTGCTGGGATTACAGGCTGAGCCACCGAGCCCGGCCTGGACTCAAACTTCTGAGCTCCAGTGATCTTTCCGCCTCAGCCTCCTGAGTAGCTGGGACTATAGGCGGCACATGTCCCAGGAAACTCTGTCTGGGGAGGGAAAGGACTTGAAGAGACTGGGGAGTTAGTGTGGGGCTAAGTCTCCAAATCAGGTAGGGGCAGAAGCAGAGGGAGGGAGGCTGATCTCACCCAGGCTAGAGCCCTGATGAGCAGGGAGAGGAGAAGACTGCATGCAGTGGTCATTTCCACTTCCACAGTGCAGGGCCACTGGTGATGCCTGGGGGCACGTTTGGGTTTGGGGAACCTGTGTTCACCAGAGAGGGAAGCCGTTAAGTGTGGCAGTGGCATTTCAGGCATGGAAGGGGTTGCATTGTCCGCCGTATATCTTTTCTGTCTGGCTTTTTTTTTGAGTTGGAGTCTCACTCTGTTGCCCAGATCTGTCTGGCTTTTTAGGGAGTCCGTGAAACTCAGAAGCTCTCTTTGTTGAGCCGAGCTTGTGAAACGAGACTAAGGCTTGTTTATTCTGCAGCAGCCTATTTCAGACCATGAGTTGAGGGATGATCGCGGAGGGTAAAAAACATGATCTAGTTTTGTCCAGGGGCGTCTGGTGGCTTGAGGAACCGGATGGATCCCATCCGTTGGTGCAAATTTATGCAGCTGGGTAAGGGTGTGTGTGAAGTTCACTTGCCTTCCTGGGCCCTATTCCCTACCTGAAGACCCCTCCCATCCCTGACGTCCTTGTGCTTCCCAAGGAAGTCACTGCAGTGCTGTGTTCAAAGACCTAACAGAGGTTGCAAACTCAAGAGCTATTAGCAACCTCTCAGAAACACTTGGGCAGGTGCAGGGGTGTGGCAGGGCCTGCAGGGAGCTGGAGAGTGTGGGTCTTGACTGAAATCATACAGATACAAGTTGTTGGAAAACTCTGCCAAAGGAGATACATCTGCACTCCTGTTTCTCCTGCCTTCAGAGGGACTCCCTCCTGGTCAGTTCCTAAGGGCTCCTCCCACACCAATCCAGTGATAAAGAGGAACAAGCTTGGAGCCATGAGGCAGAAAGTGCAGAGGAACACTGCTTGCTGGGCATTCAAATGTCAGGCCATAGGCCTGCTTCTGAGCCTGGTGTGATTTCAAAATGGATTTTCTGGAAAGGACAGAAGTCAAGACCTCTCTCTGCCTTGCTTTACTCATCTGCCAAATGGACACACTATCTTCCTTATCCACTTTGAAACACTGCTCCAAGGATAAAATGAGATGGTGTATTTTTAAAATGCACACCCCACTTCGTTCCACAATGCATGTGAGGCAGCTTCTAAAAATATCTGCGATATAAAGAGATAAAAATAAATAATTTGTGAAATCATTTTGCAGTTGTACCATAAACTCATTTTCCTTATTGTCACTCCTAGCAGTGTGGAAGCGATAATCAATGTCCTCAGATTCATTTTCCATTTAACCTTGGCTTCAGGGCCTTCACTAGAAAGGAGGCCTGGTGTGACAAGCTCAGACCCTGAAACTGACCATCCACGTTGTCCTAGGGCTGATTTTGCCTGAGGGGGTTTGGGTGGCTGGGTGGTGGTCAGTCCTGGGTTGAGGCTCTGAGTAGAGCCTCTGGGTAGAGTCTCTTGCTGGGTAGTGGCTCCTTCAGCAGTTCCAGTATCATAAATGCAGAACGCCCCTGGGCCATCCCCTTTGTACCTGACCCTGGGCTGTATGCCTGGACACAGAGAAAAGAGTGACTGAGTCCTGTCCTACAGGGACTCATGAGGGTACTGGGAGTGAAAGCTGCATAGGAATACTGGGCTTAGCCTGACTTGGGAAAGTTGTCTAATTTCTTATTTCAATTCTTTGTCCGTAAGATGGACATCATATACTTCTTTCTCCATCACAGCAATGCTGGAAGGATAAAACAAGACTGTACTCTGATAAGAAAAATTGCTATGCAAATGCAAGAAATCATCATCTCTATTCAGGGCTGCTTTAAAGTGATTTCAAAAATAACAGAGCCATTAGAATTTGAGAGCTGACATGACCAGAGGGTTTGCCTTAAATACTCGACTGTAGAGTATTTCAGGGGTCTGTGCAGGACTAGGAACCCGGCCACAAAGATGAACCCTTCCTCCAGAGAAAATAGGATGCCTGTCAGTCTCAGAGTGGGTATTGACTATTTAGTACATGCCCAGAATTGAGGTAGGCATTGTGGGGTGAGAAGTTGTCATGGGCTGAATTGGGTCCCCCTCAAAATTCATATGTGGGAGCCCTAACCTACATGACCTTGTGTGACTGTGTTTGGAGGCTGGGTCTTTACAGAGATGATTAAGTTAAAATGAGGTCGTTAGGGCAGGTCCTCATCCAGTCTGCATTTGCATACCAATTTTTCTTATCAGAGCATGGTCTCATTCCATGCTCCCAGTATTATTGAGATGGAGGAAGAGGTGTATGATGTCCATCCTGTGGACAGAAAATTGAAATAAAAAGAAATAAGTCAAATTTCCCAAGTTGTATTAAACCTAATATGTGTTTTTCACTCCCAGAACCCTTCCTTGTGAGTCTTTGTAGGATAGGACCTGGTCATTTTCTTCTCTGAAGTCCTTATAAGAAGAGGAAATTTGGACACACAGAGACACCTGGGGTGTGTATATCAGGGAAATCATGTGCACTTGATCATGTGAGGACATAGCAGAAGGTGACCTGATACAAGCCAAAGAGAGAGGCCTCAGGAGAAACGAAATTTTCTTACAGTTTGATCTTGGACTTTTAGCCTCCAGAACAGTTAGAAAATAAATTTCTGTTGTTTAAGACTTCTAGTTTGTGGTATTTTGTTATGGCAGCTGTCTTAGTCTGCTTTTTGCTGCTATAACAGAATACCACAGTCTGGGTAATTTATAAAGAATGGAAGTTTCTCTGGCTCCCGGTTCTGGAGGCTGCAGTCCAAGAGCATGGGGCTGGCATCTGGTGAGGGCCTTCTTGCCTCGTGACAGAAGGTAGAATGCAGGAGAAGAGGAGAGGGGACTGAACTCACTTCTTTTTTTTTAAATGATACCTAAAAAAATTATTTTTATTTTTATTTTTTAGTTGGAGTTTCACTCTGTCTTCCAGGTTGGAGTGCAGTGGCATGCTCACAGCCACCACAACCTCAACCTGCTGGACTCAGGTGATCCTTCTGCCGTAGCTTTCCAAGTAGCTGGAATTACAGGCACACACTACCACGCCCAGCTTATTTTTCGAAGTCCTGTAGAGATGAAGTCTCACCAAGTTGCCCAGGCTGGTCTCCAACCAGGCAATTCTCTCATCTCGGCCTCCCCAAAGTGCTGGGATTATAGACTTGAGTTAACGCGCCTGGCCCAAACTCACTTCTGGTAAGAAACTCACGCTCATGATAACGAACCCACTCCCTCAATAATGACATTAATCTATTCATAAGGGCTGAGCCCTTATAACCTAACCACCTCTTAAAGGCCTCACTTCTGAATATCATCATGATGTCAATTAAATTTCAACATGAGTTTTGTGGGGGGGGTGGGGCATTCAAACCATAGCGGCGACCTGAGAAAACTTATATAGATTTGTGCAGAAAAGCCTGAGTAATCTACTCTTTTAATAAATATTTATAAGCTCGGCACTGTGTTAGATGCTGGAGATACAAAAATGAACAAAGAAAATGTGATTCCTGTTCTTGAGAAGTTAGAAGTGACCGATGGGGACATCATAGCTGCCTTTGAGATGGGGAGATAGGATCACTTTGAGAAAATATGATGGCATGTCATTACATGTATATAAGTAAAGCTTGAACAGATGGACTTATGTCCCAATAAATCCATTGTGTATTGAATATATCATACATTGGAAATATATTTAATACACCTAACCTATTAAACATCATAGCTCAGTCTAGCCTACCTCAAACATGCCGAGAACACCTACATTAGCCTATAGTTGGAAATAATTATCTAATACAAAGCCCATTTTATTATAAAGTGTTGAATATCCCACGTAATTCATTAAAAACTGTTCGAAAAGTGAAAAACAGAATGGTTATATGCGTCCTCAAAGTAGCGCCTACTAAAAACATATTTCCTTCACACCGTTGTAAAGGTGAAAAATCATAAGTTGATCCATCATACGCTGGGGACCCTCTGTAGTTCTGACTTCAAGTGGTGGAAACTCCGAGAAAATAAAATAAAAATGTCAAAAGGGGCTGGGTGCAGTGACTCATGCCTGTAATCCCAGCACTTTAGGAGGCCAAGGCAGGAGGATTGCTTAAGGCCAGGAATTCAAGACCAGCCTGGGCAACGTAGTGAGACGTCATCTCTACAAAAAATACAAAAATTAGCAGTGCATGATGGTGCAGGCTTGTAATCCCAGCTATTTGGGAGGCAGAAGCAGAAGGATCACTTGAGCCCAGGAGTTGGTGACTGTGGTGAGCTGTGATTGTACCACTGCCCCTTAGCCTACAAAAGGAGAAAGCTGTAAAAAAGGAGAAAGTGAAGACGTGGAGTGGCTTGAAGGATTAGAGCAGATGAAGATCTGGGCTGCGTTGTCCCTTTGCAGGCAGTTATAGGCCCAGCAAGAGGTGGCTTCTCAGAAGGTACCCTCTCCCTGGGGCCTCGGCTGTGCTCCAGGTGACAGGCCAAGACAGGTTTCTCCCCCCGAAGCCACCCTCTAGGGCCGAAAGTTCCTGCTCTGAAGCCGCTGGGGCTTGGCCGGCCCTTCTGCGGTTATTTGTAGCCATTTCTCCAGGCAGATGGGGACTGCTGGCTGTTCATCAAGTTAGCAATTAACAAGTAATTCATTAGGTGCCTAATGAACAAATTATTAACCTGGCAAGCCATGTCCAGCCACTGACTGGGGAGAGAAATGGCTATTAATAAGGGCTTGGAGTGGCAGCTGCGGTTTAGTGGTTAAGGCACTGGACAGGACCACAGGTAATGTGGGCTCCGAACTCTTGGGCCAAATTGCTTTACCTCCCCAGGCCTTAGTTTGGCTCTTCATGTAGAGGGGGTAACCAAACCCTACTAGTGGGCAAATTAAATGTCAGAAAGAGTCTGTGTGAATGCAGGGCGTTGGATGATATGAACTCTAAGCTCCCTTAGATATAACTTTGCAAGACTCCACCTCCCCATGCCAATGTAAGGTGTACCAGGGTCATGCCCTTAACCCCCATAGTTGATCAGTCCTCACTTGCTTCTTCAGATAAGCCTTGGATTGTGCAGAGGGCTATGCCACATTGGGGAGATGTGTATAATATATCTCTTGCTCTCACAGAGCTTACCTTTTTTTTTTTGGAGTCTCACTCTGTCGCCTAGGCTGGAGTGCAGTGGCACACTCATGGCTGCACCAGCATCAACCTGCTGGGCTTGGCGATCCTTCTGCCTCAGCCTTCCTAGTAGCCAGAACTACAGGCCCATGCTACCATGCCTGAATAATTTTTTGATTTATTGTAGAGACGAGGTTGGGCCAAGTTGCCAGGGCTGGTCTCAAAACTGCAGGCTCAGGCAATCCTCTCGCCTCGGCCCCCCAAAGTGCTGGGATTACAGGCTGAACCACCAAGCCCGGCCAGAGCTTATCATTTGGTTGGGGATGGCAGAGGTTCACACACAGCAAACTAGCTAGCGAATAAAGCCATTTATGATCAGGCCGAGAAGTATAGAATTTCACAGGAGAAAGGACCATAAGATGGGTGAAAGGGAGGGGCTCACAGGAGGGTAGGGGCTTAAAGCATGTGCCTTTTTGATTATCAAAATAACATGTGCTCATTCTTCTAGATCTCCAAGTAGAGGAAATTGGAAAGAAAAAGATAAAGATAATCTGTAATCTCATCACCCGGAGACAACTGCTGTTGGCATTGTCGTGTGTGTCTGGGGAGGACTTTAACAGACAGTGATGATGGGAGGATATTCTAGGTGGAAGACATGACTTGAGCCTTGAGAGAAGGCTTGGGGTTGGGAATAGATGGGTGGACTAGGCAGGGTGGAGCAGGAATCCTGGAGAAGTGTGGAATCAGAGGTTGATTGGGGGAGAAAGTGCTGGAATGGGGAGTAGGGGACAGACGGCAGAGGTGGAGGGGGGGTGGTAGAGCATGTGAGAGAATGCCAGATACCTTACTCTTCAATAACACTCCTGATACAATGGAACTTATTGATGTAGCTGTCCCAGTTAGGAGAAATCCTGCACAAACCTCTGCAGGAAAAACAGACAGAGCCCAAGCTGTGACAGAGTTGCCAAAGAGAATGTGGGAATAGAGGAGGAGGCAAGGAGGGCCTACTTCTGGTTGTTGGTGGGGGGTTGTTTCAGCTGTGACAGCAAGACTCCTCAGGGACAAGGGGTCCGTTCTGTTTTGTTCCCTACCCGGCAGGTGTGATCTCTCTTGAGACCCTGGTTCATCCTTAGGGCATGTCTAATTTTCTAGCTATTTTTTCTTTTGTCATGTAATAGCAGATAAGTTTATAGTTGGCAAAAATGCTTTTCTAAAAGATAATTAAAAAGATAATGGAGATAATTTTTATTATCCCCGTCTTACAGATGGGGAAATTGAAGTTCAGAGAAGTGAAGTGACTTACTTAAGGTTATACAGTTAGTGACAGAACCAGGCTGAGAATCTAGATCTTGGTACTGCAAATTGTGTGTGTGTGTGTGTGTGTGTGTGTAATTAGTGTGTGTAAATAGTCCCACTATTCCACTGTGGGACATAGTATAGGTTGGTGATAAAGTGAATGGTTTTTGGAGACACAGTGGTTCTGCATCCAATTTCCTTTTCTGATATTTTATGAATTGACGACTGAAAAATCTGGGACTTGTTCTTTATTATCTTCATATAGTATATGAGGCTAAAATTACTGTTTATCTCCCTGGGCCATTGAGAGGCTTAAATGAGATAATACTGGTGATACGGACATAGCACATAGTAAGTGCACAATTATTTTAGCTACAGTATTGTTTTTAATTCTGTGATCATCTGAGTCACAGAAATAATTTGAGTCTTGTGGTTGTTCCTTAGTTCCTGCTATGGCCAGTCACTTTGGAGTCAGGAAAAATATATGTCTAGTCCTGTGTCCTGAGGATTGCTTGGTCCTGAGGGGCCCAGACTCAGTATTCCCTAAAGGATTCTCTGATTAGCCAAACACCCCAGTTTTGCAGGGTTCAGAGAGCTCTCTTTTGGTCCCTGTGACAGAGACACTGATGCCCACCGGACTTTCCATTTGTTCCCTCACATTTACTAGTCCTGCTGTTGTTCGACTGAACCACGTAATTGTTTCTCGACAATGGGCTGTGGGCGAAAGTGACAGATATCTCTTATGGCCAGCTCTCTGCTTTCCAGCTGTCTTTCTTCTTGCCTAAATGACTGAAGAGGCCTTATGTTCCAGGTACAGAAGCTACAAGACAATAATACATCAGTCAACCTGGATCCCTGAGCAACTGTGTGGAGCAGAGGCCAACCTACATTGAAGATGCTGCATGATGAAGAAATAAATCTTTGTGGTGTTCACCGTCTGAGACTTTGCAATTGTTTGTTGCTGCAGCAACAAATCTAGCTTAACTAATACAACCTACTTTTTGTTGACCAAAGTCTGACATTTGACATGAATATTTGCAGTACAGTACTACTCTTCCCAGTTTATTATAGGGTAGATTCACATCCATCATCCTTTTTGATCCTTAGAACAATTATGTGCATGGAAATGCTCCCTGAGAAGAGCTTAGCAAGTGTTATTTCCTTATGTAATGACTTCTCTAAAATCTCCATTTCTACATATATCCGCTATTCAGTCAGTCCCTCTATTCCCTAATTCTACCACTGGTGCTTCCAAACTTTTCTGAACTCATTTGTTTGTACATTTGCCTCCCCCTACCAGGCTGGGGTCCTCGATTCTGTTTCATTGAAAACAGAGGCAATATCTTGTAGATTTTATGTCTTGGTGTCTATTCCCGTGCCTGGAACATGGTCGGTGTTTTAATGCTAGCAGAATGAGTCACTCATCATATGAATTAGGCAGGTGTCCCTGTTTCACAGAGGAACAGCCAGGTTTAGGAACTTGCCAAAATCAGAGAGCTAGGAAGTTGGCAAGAGCAAGAAGGGTGGGCCCGTCTCCTGACTAGAGAGCCTGATATGACAATCACTGCCTGGTTTGAGGATCTAATGAGATTGGACATACAAGGGCACATTGTACACGCATGGTGAGGAGAGGGAAAGGTAAGACAGTCTTGCTACTTTTGCATTTCCTAACTCCACACGGCCAGTCGGGGGCCCACATGGTGGTGTCAGAAACTGGAGGCAATCACTGCATGTTTTTGCTCATAAGTGGGAACTAAATAACGTGTCCACATGGATGCAGAGTGTAGAATGATGGACAGTGAAGACTCAGAAGTGTTGGGGGTGGGAAGGGGTGGACTATAAAAAATTACTTATTGGGAACAATGTGTATTATTCAGGCTATAGATACCCTAAAAACCCTGACTTTACCACTATGCAGTATATCCATGTAACAAAATTATACTTGTACCCTATACATTTATACAAATAAAATTTTAAAAAGAAGGAAAGAAAAGAAAGAAAGAAGGAAAGGAAGAGAGAAAGAAAGAAAGAGAAAGAAAAAGAAATGCAAGGGACTGGCTGGAGTAAGGTAACTTCTTGAGGACAGGGATGGAATTCCCTGGGGAGGAGACCTTGACTGCCACACCCTCATCTGCAGAACAGCACCTGGAGATACCATGTCCAGTATCTCATTCCACCGAACAAATGGGAAGCAGGAAAGGAAGCTCTCCCTTGAACTCTGAAGGGACAGGCTTGTGAAGGGGGTGGGTGAGCTGGGAACCTGTGAAGGCCTCCTTCTGCCCTCACTTTGACTGTGTGACTTGCTGGAGCCCACCTGATGTCTGTCTTAGCCCCTCGATAATGCTGGGGCTCTGTTGGCTGCTGGGCAGATAGATGACTGTGTGACTGGCTTGTGGTCGCCTCTGTGCAGCCTATTTAAGCCCTTCCAGAACAGTCATTGGCAAACACCATATCAGCCATGTCCTCCTGCATCCCTCTCCTGGCTCCTGCATGCTGACCCTGTGGGAAATTCTTTGCCAGAGTCTCATTCATACTTCGGAGTTCTATCTGAGAAGCATGATGGATGGAGTATCGGGCGTGGATGGTTTGGCAAGGGCTGTGGGCAGCACCTTTTCAAGAAATGATTCTCCTTCCTCAGGGCTGGTGGAATGTGGAAGCCTTTCTGCAGCAGGGATTTGTGTTAGTGAGTTGTTAGATTCCAACAGGGGCTGATTGTTTTTCTTGGCATAATGGGTGTCTTACAGCAATCCCTTTCCCTGTCCTCCTTAGGGAAGTAGGATGGTTGATTCTCTCAATCTCTCTCTCTCTCTCTCTCTCTCTCTCTCTCTCTGTGTGTGTGTGTGTGTGTGTGTGTCTCATCAGAGTCTCACTCTCTAGCCCAGGCTGGAATGCAGTAGCATGATCACAGCCATTGCAGCCTGGAACTGCTGGGCTCAAGTAGCTGGGACTACAGGCAAACACCTGGCTAATTTTTTTATTGTAGAGATGAGGTCTTTCCATGTTGCCCAGGCTGGTCTCAAACTCCTGTGTTCAAGCAATCTTCTTGCCTTGGCCTCCCGAAGTGCTGGAATTACAGGCACGAGCCACCGCACCCAGCTAAGAAGGTCGCTCTCTTCTGAAAAGTCCTGTAGACACCCCCTTTAGATAGGCACAACATGGGTCAGTCCATGGTGTGGTTTGAAGAGTGAAGGGAGCAGCATCTCAGTCACCTCACAGAACCCCAGATTCTAGAACTGGAGGGAATTCAGAAGTCATGGAACTGGCACTTGCAGATGGAGTAGATGAACTTGGATGCCTGCTCCAAATAACTGACTGTGGATGCTTGGACCAGTGCATGGAGAAGTGTTAGTTGCGATCAGTGATCAATATCTGCATGGTTAGGAGAGGGAATAGCGTGTGAAGAGTGCAAATTCACCCTCTTGGATCTCATTGGAATCTCTTCTTGTGGTGCCTGACCTCTACAATTAGAGAGTCATTACTTTGCGTTAAGGCCTTGTCTGTCTGTTAACATTTCTTTAATATGCATATGTGTCAGAGAGGAGTAACAAGAAGGTATTGAAGAATGCAGTGATTGATTGAGATTGATTGCAAAAAAAGCGACCATTATCAGTTCTGCTGGTTCTGGAAAATGCAATGCAACGGGAACTCTTAAAAGAAAAAGATGACCACTTTGCTCAGGATCTGTTGTTCAGACTGTCTTCCTAAGTGGCAGCTGGCTGAGAGGAAATGGAAGAGCAGGCCAGTTTGATGGAAGGCGAGGCTGGAAACCCGAGGTGTCCCTGGCTAGAGTGCACCTCACAGTGGGGACATCAGAAAGCCAGAGGCATGGATGTTGACTACCTGTGCGAGGACTCAAAGCCAGCTCCACGCTTTCCTCTGGCTAGCAAACCTCAGCTCTTGGCCTCTCACCCCTATTGCTATGATTGGTTTGTCTGTGGAGGATAGAAGCTCCTTATTGGGAGGGTGTCCTGAGTTCCTAGCACTGTTGCCAGTTCTCTGTGGACTGAGCTTCTGTCACTCACTTCGGGGGTGGGGGAGAACTGACCTGGGGATTGCAGCTCCGTTTCTTCAGACAAAAAAGTGGGGGTTCACAGTGCTAGGCTGGGGGCGAATAGGGGATCACCCTGCTAACAAGTAGAAATGAGGCAGTTTACTGCATGGGTTGGAAATTCTAGTGGGGCTGACTCCCAGAAATGTATTGAGTCTTGGTAGAATTTGACTTTAAAGTCAAGTGCATAAACCAATCTAGTCTGAATTAAAATAACTTAAATGATAAAAAAAATCCTCCAGTCAAGATTTATCAATTTTTTCCAAGGAGAACAGAATGGAAAGAAAGAGAAGCATTTGTTATATGGGTCAGTTAGATCCCAGCAAGTCCAGAATGGTGGATAAGTGGTAGGAACCAGGCCAATGATCCTGGACCTGAGTGCCTGTGCTAAGGCTATATTGGGTAAGAGGCATTTTTGCTCATTCATTTGTTCATTCAGCAAACACAATTTTAAAATTATTTTATTTAATAATTATTATTTATTTTAAAAATGTAATTTATTATATGTATGTATATATGTATTTAACAAACACTAATTGAGCATATATTATGTGCCAGCCTCTCAGGTTATGACAAAGAAGAAGGTGTGGGTCCTGTCCGAATAAAACTTCGAGTCAAGTGAGGAGTATAGGCAAGAACCAGAACATTTTCAACAGGCTGTAGTAAGAGGAAGGGGGGCATTCACAGTAGGATCTGGAGGCCTTGGTTTTCCCATCTGTGAAAAGGGACTGTTCTTCTTTATCACGGAATTCCAAATCGCTAGCGTAGCAAGAACTGTCCCAAATAGTGAGTGGGGGGCTTATTCCTGAAACAGATGGTGAAGAACTCACCGTGGCATGTGGGCTGCTTAGAAAAGTCTTGTGTGCAGGGTGTCTCATACACCTCAAAGTGCTGTCACACTCAGTGTCTCATTTGATTGTTTTTGTCCCTTGCGAGGCTGGCAGGATAGGGGGCTATTATCCCAGAGACTAAGTTCACAGGGCCAGCTGGTGGCAGAGCTGGTGGCTAGAACTCAAGTATACTTGGCTCATTCCATGAAGTGAATCAGATGGAAGATTAATTCGAGGATTTGGACTGGAGCAGAGACAAGGAGAGCACAGAAATTCCAACTGTACGCACGTCCCTCCTCTCCCCCACTTTTCCTTCCTTTTCTTTTTCTTTCTTTCAGCTAGAAATTCATACTGAGGGCCAACCAAGGATGGCCATGGGCACTATGCTATCCCCAGATGGTACTGAATGAACTCTCTTCTAGGTTGGTGGTGAGTCCAGGTCAAAGCTGAAAGTGAAACCCCTAGTCCTAGCCCTTCTACAGTGCCCCTTTTGCTGGCTGGGTGTTCTCCCTGGAGCCAGGCAGCAAGGATATGAAAAGATGAGCCCACCCCAGAAAGTTGCAGAATCCTGAACTTCCATTGCCATCAGGAGTGAGACCACCTAGCCCACCCCATCCCTCCTCTCCCAGGGAGAGGAGGCTCACCCATTTTGGAACAAGGAGGCAGCAGGTGCCTGTACCATTGGGAATGCCCCATCCTGGAGCCTATTTTGTGGTGTGACGACTTCCACATGGTGACTTGAGCTGGGGAGCGGGAGGGGGAATTATACCTGATCCCTGAGACGGGAGCAGCCTCTGTCTGCTCTACTGGAAGCAAACAGCACCCAGAGCAGGACAAGAAGAGGACTCAGGGAGGGGCGTTCACAGCTTCCTGTCCAAAAGCCAGTACAGTCTGAGAGACTTTGGGTGAACCTCCCCCATACGTTGGGTCCTTGTGGACGTGGGACTTTTGGTGGGTGAGGCAAATTCCAGCTTGGTGTAGGGAAAAACCACTCTATTACCTAAGCTGTCTGGGACTGTGGGAAGGGGGCCCTGTGTCAACTAGGGATATCTGAAGGTGTTTATGTAAAATTGTCTTCTCTTCTAAAATTACAAAGTATTTTATTTTATTTTTATTATTATTATTTTTTTTTGAGTTGGAGTCTCACTCTGTTGCCCAGGTTGGGTTCAGGCGATCCCTCTGCCTCAACCTTTCAAGTAGCTGGAACTACAGATGAATGTCATCACCCCCGGCTAGTTTTTGTGATGTATTGTAGAGACAAGTCTCATCAAGTTGCCCAGGCTGGTCTTGAACCCCCGGGCTCAGGCAATCCTCTTGCCTTGGCCTCTCAAAGTGCTGGGATTACAGGCTGAGCCACTGGCGCCTGGCCTTATTTTGTTTTTTATTTTACAAAGTGTGTAAGCAAAGGCTACGTTGCAAATAGGAAATATGGAATCAGCTAGGACATCACATTTTAGTCCTAGGACAGCAACTCACTGATTATGGGACCATAGTCCCACAGTGGGACAAGTCACCTGGTGTTGGGATTACATGTTTTCCCATTTGAAAAATAGGGACTTCTGACAGTTTTTGAGAGGCCCAAGTGAGGCAAACTTGTAGAAAAGAGCTTCGTAAGCTGTTAAGGGCTATGCAATTGTACCTAAGAGCCCAGGACTATGCTGACCAAAATTCTACCCTTAGCAATTCATTCTTTTGGTTAAACATTGCCCCTCCCTCTGGATTTTCTGCTTTGGCAAGAGAGATAAGATAGCAGGAAAGCAGGAGTGCATGGGGACAGTGGGATAAGGAGAGAAAGTTCCTGATGATGGGAAAAGAAGTTTCAAGAATGAGAGGTCAGGGTGACAGGATGGACATGCAGTAAATGCGCTTATCTGGCCAAATCCTAGGTTTGGCCCAGGACAGGCACATGTCCTTAGAGAGGGACAATCTGGTTCCCATTTTCTGTCCAAAGTCCCTTGGGAGCTGCCTTCCAGGCCCTGGAGACAGAGCTGGGCCCTTCTAATGGCAGTCTGCCTCAGATCTAGTGCCTGGCTAAATAAAGACATGGTTCCTGTGGGGTGCAGGTGCTGAGGGCTCTCCTGGAGGGTGCCAGGCAGCAGGAGCTGGCTCCCCACAGCTTGGCAGAAACTGCCACTGCCCCTCTCCTGTGATTCTGCCTTGACCTTGGGTAACCTGGCAGATGGCCAGTGTGAGAGCTGGGGTGGGTATGTGTGTGTACTCAGAAGAGAAGCTGTGAGGTTGTTCGAGGCAGCTGGGGTCTGCAAGCATAGTACTGGCATCAGGACAAGGCTAGGGCGTGGCCAGGATGGTGCCAACCACAGACGGAGCACAGTGTCGTCAGGGTGGTGGTGGGGAGGCCAGACACCGAGCTAGGCTATTTTAGGCTTACGATAGCTCAACAGAAGGACGGTTTACTAGCTCAGCTCCTGCTGCCACCGGGGACTTGTGAAGGGGGCAGGTGGGGAACGAGGTTTCACAGTTTTCTTGGGAAGTCTGCGCTTTCTGGTGAAAGAAGAATTCAGAGAAAACAGCCCTTCCCAGGTTTGCCTTGGATGACACAAAGACGAGGCCACAAAGTGGCTTGAGTGCTTTCTCCTTGACCTCCATGACCCTCTGTTATGGGACAAAGTAGCAGAGACTTGGCCCTGTGGCAGGATGGCCGATGCTTCATTTTTGGTCCATGAGAGAGGCCAGGTCAGGAGTGGAAAGCTCACTGGATCTGGGTGTGGGAGGACTTACTTCTAGTCCTGGCTGTCACTTGCTGGCTATGCTGTGACCTGGGCCGTGCCATGGGTGTGAGTTTGAAAAGGGAAGCTAATTCCACCACTCCTTCCTCCCAGGGATGCTGTGAGGACTTGAGACCATGGATGTGGAATGGGCTTTGTGTAGCCGGGAGGTGTTATATCCACACAAGGTGGTATTGATGGCTTCTGTCGAAGTAGCTTCCCATCCACATCCCTGCTCTGCCCACGCCCCCATTCCGAGGAGCTGCTGCAGCAGCAGGTTTCTCCCTCTCTAATGGGTTACCCTGGGGCTTTGGGGGCTCCCAGGGATGGGTGGGGCTGCAGAGAGGTCTCTTTACTATGCCCCGGGGAGAGGCAGAGTCAAGCCAGATCCCCACCTCCTGCTGGTGCCTACCTCTAAAGAGAATGATGAAGCACTGAGAACACTGACTGAAATCAATTAGAGAAATCAATGCCCCTGAGTGCAGTGTGCATTCCTTCTCTCTTAGCCCAGTCTCGCCCATCCTGCCCCAGCAGCCTTGCTCACTCTTTGGGAATCAGATGGTTTCGTTAACTCCCTGCTGGTCCCCATTCCCAGACTGGCTTGCTCCTTCCAGGCTGGGCCTTGGGTATCTGCAGTGACCCTGTGCGGAGGGAATCTTGGAGAGGGACGGCTTGCCAACAAGGAGGGAGACGGGGTTGGGGAAGCCCTCAGATGATCCAGGCCCAGGGTTCTAAGCTGGGCACTGCAAAGCTCTGCGATACCTGGCATAATCCTTTCTAGGCTCCAGACTTGAACTCCAAGGGTTAGGCTCAGCAAGGTCCATGGTCAAGATAAAGACATTTTGATTCTCATGATATTTTCACTGTGTTGCTGGACAGGGAGAACAGGAGTATCTCAGTTGTTCTGATGGGGACGTGAAGGTGCACAGGCCTGCAGAGCTACCACCTTTCTTATTTACACAAGGTGCAGAACTCACCAATGTGGGAAGCTGGATCTCGACTGCCTGAGTTCAAATCCTGATTCTGCTACTTAAAATATGACCTCAGGCAAGTTAAATCTCTCCTCTTACCTCTGCTTTTTCTCATTTGTAAAATGGGGCTAATCATAGTACTGAGGCCATGGGGTTATTGTAAGATTTAAAGGCGTATTAACATGTATCTTGCCATAGAGTTGGCTACTTTAGTTACTTCTTCCAGTGACAAAGCCTGAGCAGTTAGGCTGGTCACTTTGTCCAGGCCTGGCCACTCTTCTGTGCGCCATCCGCCACCTACATCATGCTGATTCATCTTTACAATGGCTTTGACAACGGTCTCGGCCTGTCCACGCCCACCACCACCTCCTGTTCTGGGCCCTCATTAACCTCAGGCTGAAACGGTTACAATCGCCTCCTAATTGGTCTCTGGTCTCCATCCTTCATACAGTTGTCAGATCAAGCTTCCTAAAGCACCATTCTCATCATGTCACTTGCCTGCTCAAAAACATTCCGTGGTTCCTGGCGTGCAAGTCCGAAGCCTGCAATGCTTGGCCCTCAACTGGACATCCCAAGGGGACCTTCCAGAACTTCTCCTGCCAGGCACCTTTGACCTGTGCCCTTCGTTCCCGCCAACTGTCGGACTGCTCCTAACATCCCTCGTACCACTGTGCTCTCGCTTCTCCTGTTCACTTGACCGGAGCGTCCTCTTTTGTGCTCAGCTAAATTCTACCCGTCCTTCCATCTTTAGCTTGGATCTCATCTCCCCTGGCAAGTCTTCTCCAAGTGCACTCCAGAAATCCAGTGGTACCGACTCTTTCTTTTTCTATTGGGTCCTGGCGTGTCTTTGGGTCGTTCACTCTCTTCTCGTGGGTACATGAATAACTCTATCTATCAATGTGTCCACGGCAGGGCCAGTCCCGCCATATTCCCCACAGCCTTCGGCATTGTGCTGGGGACAGAGAAGGCGTTCAATAAGTTTGTGCTGGTTGATCGATTGTGGGGTGCCCTGGATTAGGCTGCTGTCCCATGGCCCTAGGCGCTTCCGCCTTGTCAGATCTGCGGCTCCTGACAGGTCTTTGCTGGATGCTAGACATTTTCTTTTTTTAATGTATGGGAACCCTCAGCCTTCCCGCCACCAGAGGAAAGAAGGGCACGCATTTGTGGTCCTTGAGCAGCGTGGCCAAGGCCTGGGTGCACAGGCCTGTGTGTTGGGGTGGGACTGCCACCCTCTCCCCTCTGCTGCTCCTTCTTCCCTCTCCTGCTTCTCTGCTCCTCTGCCTCCAGAGAATCTACTCCACAAGACAAGGAGGACTAGAGAGATGAGAGAAAGGGACAGCGTTAATGGCCTCAGGATTCCCTTTCCCTCTCCCTGCACATGATGACTCCAGGGTCTTTGATGGAGAGGTGCTGTCTGTGTGGGCGGGAGGCACATCTGCCTGTGAACTCAGGAGCAGCTGGGCTGGCCAGGAACGGTGTACAAAGGACACAGGTACCTGTGGTGTGTGCAAGCGTAACAGTGAGCCTAGGGGCGTTGTCTGCACCTGCTGGGAGACTTCCCCTTTCCCCATTACTTCCTCTGAAAAGGTCTGTTCCTATTATTTAGCCTCTAGAAAGTAGTCTCTGCTTCCCTTAATCTCATAGCCTTTTAATCTCTGCTTCTTATTCTCATTTGCCACATAGGTTTTATTGCTTTGTCATAGGCCCCCGATTGCTCTTCTGGATCCCAGAGGAGAGAGGTGAACACTTTTCTATAAGCCAGGCATTTTACAAGCTGCTCTCCCTATAGTATCTCATTTCTCTCAAGTCGGTTTTTCTCAAAATCCCCATTGTATAGACGAGATAACTGAGGATCAGAGATTAAGTTGCTCTTCACTGGTACACGTTCATCTGCGTTTCCTCTGCAGATCCTGGCACAAAGGGATCCTTGCACATAGAAGACACTCGGGAAATAACGGTGTGACGCATGGGTGACGCCGCTTCTAAGAGTCACTCAGGTTGAGCATTGGGGATGCTAGCAGAGAGTTGGGGTGTAGTGGGAGACGTCCGTATAGAAAGGAAAGAAGAGAGGATTCAGGGTCAGAGTGCCCGAAACCACAGCAGGCTGAACCTTGGTGATGGTGGGTGTTATTACTGTCCTAGTGATGGCTGCCTTGTCCTGAGGGTCTGAAGGGCACTGCCTTGTCCTGAGGGTCTCAGCCACTCACCTCCTGCTACCAGAATCTCCTCCCCTCCCATGGGAACTCAGCTATCCCTGGGAGTTCATTGCTGTTCTAACACACCCCTTCCCTGGATGTGGGGTGGGGGAGGGCAAAGTTCTTATATATGATCCGGAGCCTTTTACTCCCTATGCTCAGCTGAGGGTTAAAAGAAAGTGAAAACAAGTTTTTGGTGTAGGAGGGGAGAGGGATGTACTGAGCGGTAATTCTGGAATCTGGAGTGGGGTCCTTGGAAGAGGGAAGGCCTCCTGTGATACCAAAATAGGTGGTGGCGGGGAGAATCTGGACCATCAGAAGACCCTGGAGATAGGAAAGGAGAGGAGAAAGTTACTTAGGCCAGGATCCCAGCCTCTGGCCTCCAGCCCAAGACACCCTGGCCGTATATAAATTCCTATCGGTTTTCATCTTTTAACCTACACTTGTCTGAAGCCTACTCCGTTAAGTTCCTCATTTTTTAAAAAATAACAAACCAGTAGCAACAACAAACCAGGCGATGTCACACTGTCAGATGTGAAGCCATTTCCGAGGATAGGAGAGGCCCCAAGAGGAATGGCAGGAAGGGCAGGCCTGAAGGGGGCTTTACCCAGCTGGTGTGTGCAGGCCCTCTCGATCTCCACTACCCAGCTGGAGCCGCCGCTCTAGCAAGCAGCACCACTCTCAGGCTGAGGCAGAGTATGGTGGGAGGTCGTTCTGTGCCCCAGGATGGGCCAGATGATAGAAGCATTTGGAGGAGAGCTGCACTCTGCACTTCCGAGCCGCGTTCCCGCCTAAATCCGCAAGATGGAAGTTGCTCCCTCTAGCTTTCCCAGTAGCTACGGCTGCTGCCGGTTTGTGAGTGACACCTCCCCTCGCGTCCAAGTCAATCTCGAGCGTTTGCTGTATTCTAGGGTCTTATTTTAAAATGCATCTTAAAAGGCACTGCCAGCTACCCCTTAGATGCAGCCCAGATCCGGTTTTGGGCAGCGGGGAAAGTTTACCAGGAGCTGCGCGTACCCCACCCCGGCACAACGTGTGTGCGCGCTTGGGAACTGCCTGCCAGGGATGTGCGCGCGAGAGCCTAGAGCTGCCCGGCAGCTCCAGCGCAGCTGGGGACGTGTCAGGAGGGAGCGCGGAGCTCGGGTGGTCGGCGTGCGTGGGCGTGTGCCCTCCGCGCCCGCAGGCCCGCCGCCTCTCCCATCCTGCCGGAACGTGTCAGCAGTCTCACCTCTCCTCCAGCCCCTTCCCAGCCAGACGCTTCCTTTTTGGTCCTTCTGGGCGTTTACTGTAAATTCCGTTGACTAAAACACGCCGGTGAGCCCGGCCCACGGGCAGATGGATCAATCGCCCCCTTCCCGGCTGGGGGAGGAGGACCCCACCCGCAGCCTCGCGAGCCCGGAGCCGCCAGCTGCCTCGGGACGAGCTCCTCGGAGCCCAGCCGGCCGCCTCTCCCGGCGCGGAGCCCGGGCCCGACTCGGTCCGGGGCGCTCCCGCCGGGGGGGGGGTGCGAACCCCGGCTCGATCCCTCTGGCGGGGTTCGGGCAGGTTCGCCGGCCTCCGAAGAGACTGTCAGGGCGACCCGGCGGGGCAGCCTTCTCCCTGAGCCGGGGGAGGGGAGGTCAACTGCGGAAGGGGCGTCTGGAAGGGCAGCGAGGCCGGGCCTGGCGAGGCCGGGGAGAAAGTTCTCGAGCTCCGTGTGGCGGGCACACGTGTGC
>NW_007258182.1:342265-342635 GCF_000164805.1 Carlito syrichta | reverse complement strand
CGGGCCGCCTCTCCCCCCCCCCCCCGAGCCCCTCCTGGCAGGCGCCGGGGAATTGGACCCGCGGGGACTCGCGCCTTCCGGACGAGCGGAGGGGAGGGCCGACCCCAGGACCGGGCTGCTGGCTTCGGAGGCAGAAAGACACCTCGAGACGTGTGGGCTTGACCGTCGCGAGCCCAGGGGCGCCCACCGCCCCCTTCACCCCGCCCCCTCCCGCCGCAGGCGAGAACCGCCGGACTCAGGATCTTCGCCGGGTGGACTAGCTGCGATCTCCGCATTGGATTCGGGGCTGATTATTACGGCTTGGCTATTATTATTGCTGCTGTTGTTATTGTTTTTCGCCCGAGGGAGAAAGACAAAATAGCCGTGGGAT
>NW_007258182.1:336308-341692 GCF_000164805.1 Carlito syrichta | reverse complement strand
GTCCGCGGCGACCCGCCCGCACGCACGCCCCCCTCGCTCACTCGCACGCCGCGGTAGCCCTCGTTTCCCGCAAAATGATGGGTTCAAATTGCGGCAACTTAAAAAAAAACCCAACTCTCGACCTGGGAGAGAGAAGGGGAGGAAGGGAAAGCCACGTCCGTTCTAGTGTTCCCGGCCCGCTCCCGAGCGGCTCGCGGTGGACGGCGCGGGTGTCTCCGGCGGCTCCCGGCTGGACATCTGCGGGGGCAGCGCCGGCCGTCGCCCCCACCGACCCGTCCGCCTCTGGAAAATGCAGCTCGCGCCCCACGCCTGAGCCCCTTCCCGGCGGGCAGCTCCACTCCTCGGAACACTTTTCAAGTTTCGCCCCTTCGCTCGCCCTCCCTCCCACCCAGACCCGAGCCAGATTGGGGCGGGGGGCGGGAGTGGAGGGTGTGAGTAGGGTTCGTGGACCTTCCCTTCTCCGCCTCTGGGGGCCGGGGACCCCGTGGCTGGGGAGGAGAGGCGGGAGGGAGGCCAAAGTTTGATCCCTCCGGTGAAGAGGTGGCCGGCCAGGGAGGAACATTGAGCTGAACAAAGACCACTGCTCATTCTGTGAGCCCCCTCCCTCGAGGAAGGAAGGGCTGCCCGTGCCCCCAGACCCATGCAGTTTATCTCTCACACTGAATTCCCAGTCCCTCGCCCCCTTTTACTCTATGTGAAATCTCAGCAGCACGGAAAACGGGGCTAGAGAAAGCCATCTCCTGGCGCAGGTGTGGAGAGGAGGGTGTTGGAAGGCTGTGTGCTGACCTGGAGTCCCAGACAAGGCTGCTGCCAGAGAGTAGGGACTCAGGAGCTCGACAGAGGTAACCACTCTGGGTGTGGGTGGCGAAAGAGCACAGGTCTGCTTCAGTGCAGGTGCTGTTCTAGCCCCCTCCTGGCTTGCTGGGTAGCCAGTGGTGTGCTGGGCTGCTGGGCAGGGTCAGGCGTGCACCTTCCCTCCTGCAGGAGGGGCTCCAGGAAGGCCCAGATTAGGAGGTAGGAGCTGGTCAAGGAAAGACGTGTGTGGTCCAAGAGGTGCCCTCCAGACCAGGATAAAGGTTCCAGAGCCCATGGGTGTCCACATCGGTGGGGCCCTGGGCCCTCTGCCTGCCCTTGCTGGTGCGTTCCGGGGGGCAAGGCCCTGCCCTGGGGTGTGGTCTTCCCCTCCTGTCTCCCTCAGCCAGAGGCAGGTCCTCTAGGGTGGGAGGGGCCCTGTGAGGAAGCTGGAAGGTGCTCAGGGCTGCTGTGAGCCAGGTAGTCCTTCCTGGCAACCCTGGCAAGTGGATTCTCATTCTGAAGGGGCTATTAAAAACCTGACCTTTTCTCCCACTGCTGGTCTGAAAACTCAGCTTTCTGGGCCAAGGATGATCAGGGCCAAGAAAAAAGAAAAACTGTATTTCAGGCAAAGCGGCCAGATTGCCGGCTGCTGAGCTGTGCATCCCTCCGGTGGGCAGGGCTCCCTGGTATTGGTGCCTTCTGAGGGTTAGGAGTGGTGGAGAGCCGCGGGGGGTCCTCAGCTCCTTCTGGGCCCAGACCCCTATGTGGCAGGCAGGCTTTCCCCAGCCGAGGAGTCAGCTCTCTTCCTTCCCAGAAGTGGCATTGGCACCTATCCTGCTCATGGTGGGTGTGTATGTGTGTGTGAGAAGGTGCGTATGGGGGTTGGTCAGAGATGCTCTCCCCGTGTCTGAGACCCTGGAGGCTGAGTGCTGGAAGGAAGGATGAAAGCAGGAGAACGGTGGGCTTAGCATCCCCTTGGGTTGTGGCCCTTCAGTTCCCCTTTCCACAGGGGAACTGAAAAGGGTAACCACAGGGTATAGAAAAGCTCTGGGCTAGGCTGGTCGAAAGGCAGGGGTGGGCTGGCATGATGGAAACTTTCCCCCTAGGGCCCTTTTCCTGGCAGGGGGATGGTTGGAAATTCCACTGTGGTGGGAATTTCCAGAGCTTGAGCCTTGGTAGGCAGTGTCATCTGGACCAAGGTCTTCAGTGTGTCCCTCCAGCGTTCCGAGAGAGGCTGGGGGTGGAGGACTGTTGGGGGAGAGAGGCCTTTCTTGCCCAGTCTTTCTGACACCCCCCACAACACTTGGCACACCCAACAAGAGAAAGTGACTTGGGTGGGGGTGGAGGACTGACCTGGGGGCCCACTTCCGAATGGTCTCTAGCCCTGGTGGGGACGGTGGATTCAGGAAGGCAGTTGTAGCTCTGTTTCCTTCTCAGTCCCCTCTGTGTTCCTAGAGGTTGCTCCCCCCCTCTGGTCTTGCCAGATTTAGGATTTGGGAGAATCACCAGGGCACCTTCTGCTCTTCACTCTTAGGATTCCTGGCCAAAGGCTGCAGGGTGCCACAATTCTTTTCTCTGGCAGAGATGGATTGGTTTTGGGGTCATGAAGCCGACTAGAAGAGTCAAGGACTCTTTGGTGAAAGGATGCCCAGGCCCTTTGCAGAGTGTGTCCCTCACCTGATCTCACGTGCCAGTTGTCAGGACAGGGGAAGCCTTCACTTTTGGCATGGGAGAGTGCCTAAGACTGTGTAAGCATTATCCCTTGGGGGCTCTAGGTCCCACCAGTAGGACAGGGAGAGTAAGTGTCCTTATTTCCGGAATCGCCTAAGCTAAATGTCCTGACCCTTAAGCATGCTGTGAGGTCCAGGCCTGCAGAAGGCCGAGGATGCTGGAAGGTTCCATTCCCAGCCTCCCTCTGTCGGTGCAGCCTTCAGCTCAGTCCAGGTGGGAGGGGATTAGCCTACAGAGATGCTGGGCTAAATCAGAGGGCCCAGGGCTGCCCCTTCCTGAGGTTCCAGCAGGCTGGCTGGCTGCCTGGGGGCAGCAGGTGCAGGGGCCATGTTGGCTCAGCTGCTCTTGGGGGCCCAGATGCACCTGGGCACTTCTCAGGGAGGTAGGAATCTGCTGAAGCCGAGAAGGAGAGATGCTGCCTCAGCTTGTGTGGAGGACACCTCTCCGAGAGCCGGTGCCCTGGCCTCACACTCCGTGCTGATTTCTTCTCTGGTCTTGTCTGAGGCTGGCCACGTCCTTTAGCCTTCCTGTCGTGGGGAAGAGGTATGGTCACTGGGAGAAGGACATGTCTTTTGCTCTGGCTCCTGAAGCCTTCTCTATCCCAGGCTCACCCCTGCTTCTCTTCTCTGTTGTCTCCTGTGGGGTGGGCCTCCTGGCCAGTCCCACCTGGAGTGGACTCCTTTTCCCGTGGGGCTCTCGAGAGGGACGGGCTGCCGTGCAGTGCATTGCCTCTAGGTGTCGCTGTCTCCCTGCGGTAGCGCCCCCCCTGAGTAGGTCCTCCTGGGGGAAGGCGGAGCGGCTGGGTAGGGGTGGGGGGATTCTGCAGTATTCGGAGGAAGGAATTTCTGGCCTAGCCATTTATTATGTTTGGGGGCGAGATGGAGTTCAGGAAGCCTCCAAGATCACTGTTTGGGTCTTGGAAAACGCAGTCAAGACTGGGCCACGGTGTGGGCTTTTCCTGGGGCAGGATCTGGAGTTAGGGGCTTCAGAGAGGATGGGGAGGCTGGGAAGACGGTGTCTCCGTGGGGAGGAAACCATTTTGGGAGCTTGGCTTTGCAAGGATCAGGCGAGCCTCTTCCTGCCCTTTCTCTGAATCTTCTTTCCTGCCCCTCCCTCCTGAGGCACTGTGGGTGTGGACTTGGGATCCAGGGATGGGAAGGGTGGGCTGCTGGGTGCTTGCCTATTTCGAGAGAAGCGAGGTTCCGTCTGCAAGACCAGGGTCCGAGGAACAGAGTCCTTCTCCTTTTGCAATTGATTTATAGTATTGGGTTTTTGGAATGAAGAAAATAAAATAAGAGAGACAGAGTGGGAGAGGGTTGCAGGGGAGGGCGGGGAGGAGAGGAAAGAAAGAGAAAAGAGGAGATAAGAGCGGGAGAGAGAGAACAAACAAGGCCATTCAAAGAGAAAAGGTAAAAGGTGATGGAGAAACAGACCTCCCGGGAGGCAGTCGTCAAGAATAGCTGAGAAGCACAGACAGGCAGGGCAGATCCAGAGAGGGGAGGAGAGAGCCAGGGAAGATGTGGAGTTGCTCTCTAGGTTTGGTTAAAGTATTTTGGAGGAGGCTGGGGTGGAACGTGTCACGTGGAAGGCAAGTGTTCAGGTCTCCGCCTGGCGTGAAGTTGGACTGGAAGCCGTGGAGGGGTGAGGCCAGGATATAGGTCTTCCCTCCCGGGCACACCTCGGACTTCAAGTGAGGCTTGTCTCTCCTTGTCTTCTCTGAAGGTCTAGCAACTTGGAATGAGTACACTAGGGGTCATGGGGGGGATGTTTCTACCCCTGCGTGGGGCCTTGAGTTGTTACTACCCATCTTTGGGCCTCAGTTTCCCTGGGGTAAAATGTGAGGGCCGGACTCTAGGATCTCTCCAAGGCCCCAACAGGCTGTGAACGTTAAATGACTCTGTACTGCTTTCAGGGCTTAACATGGCACCTTGGATGGGCCTCTGGCCGGAGCTGGGGCTCATAGGGGGCCCGGGTGGTATTAAAGGGTGGTCCCCCTCTGCACACCCCTGTAAGCCCTGCAGCCCCCAGCTCTCCGCCCAGACTCCTGGCGTCTTGAGCGAGGGCCTTCCTGGCTTTATTGCTCTGTGCTCCTAGGCCCAGGGCCGGAGCGGAGGAGGCATGGAGTGGCCTGGAGTGGCTGCAGGTGGGGACGCTGGTAGAGCCCGGGGAGGATGACAGCCTGAGTTCTCCCTTGGGTGTGAGGAGAGCTGTTCCACTGAGTCGGCCTTGGTGTGCTTTGGTGTGCAGTGGGTGTGAAGCTCCCAGAAGGGCCTGCATCTTGGGTCGGAGGACTTGGCGGCCCTCATTCACGCTTGTCTTCCCTTCCCATCACCCAGACGAGACCCTCCGCTCTTTGGCCAGCCCTTCCTCCCCGCAGGGCCCCGAGCTGCACGGCTGGCGCCCCCCGGTGGACTGTGTCCGGGCCAATGAGCTGTGTGCCGCGGAATCCAACTGCAGCTCCCGCTACCGCACGCTGCGGCAGTGCCTGGCTGGCCGCGACCGCAACACCATGCTGGCCAACAAGGAGTGCCAGGCGGCCCTGGAGGTCTTGCAGGAGAGCCCGCTGTACGACTGCCGCTGCAAGCGGGGCATGAAGAAGGAGCTGCAGTGCTTGCAGATCTACTGGAGCATCCACCTGGGGCTGACCGAGGGTAAGCCTGCGGGTGGGACTCCGGGGGGATGGCCACGGAGGCGGTGAGGGCGTGTGGTGCGCCAGGGGTGCGGGAGCGAGGATTTGGCGAGGGGGCAGAGTGCCCCCCCCCAGAGGAACCCAGAACCCAGAGGAGGTAGCCTCCAGGCCTGGGTGGCAGTGTGGTTAGAGAAGGCCAGGGAAGACTGAGACCAGGCAGTGGCCAGAG
>NW_007258182.1:310036-336288 GCF_000164805.1 Carlito syrichta | reverse complement strand
CAGGCTGGAGGAAGGGGAGGTGAGCAGTGGTGGGGAGGGCCTGTGGTTCAGGCAAGCATGGTAGGAGTGGTGACCAGGCAGATGGAGAAGTGAGAATCAGGAGGGAGCAGGGGCAGGCCATGTGCACAGAGCCCCACTGCCTGGAGAAGCCGACCCCTGCCACCCCCTGCTGTCCTGCCTCAGGGCTGTCCCCCCTGCCCTTCCTGCTCCCCTTCCCTGTTCCCAGGAGGCCTGTCCTTCATGTGGCTTCCAGACCCCATGGCTGGCCCGGGCCACATGACCATCACTACTACCCTACCTTAGTTGGAGATGTTTTGGGGGCACAGAGCAGTGTGTGGGCAGAGGGTCCCCCACCCCTTGGAAAACCTACCTCTAGTTTTCCACGCAGAACCTGTGAGCCCTTCCCCCAACACCCTAGCCCCTTCCCTTCACCTTCCGGACTGGAGTGTGGAGATTTGCATATATTTTAGGAGGGTTGGCCCCCTTGGTCAGATAATTCATTTATTAACTCAGGAAATGGTTATGAAGAGTGGCCCATTTGCTAGGTATTGTGAGAACTGTTGGGGACAGGCTGGTGCAGCCTCCCCTTCATGGCGCTCATGGTCGGGGGTGGGTGCAGAGGAGTTAGGGGGCTTCTTTTGTCGGGTGGCCTGTGTGCTGTGGTAAGCACAGGGTGCTGCAGTAGTGGCTTGGAGGGGCCTCAGAGCCCTTGTTACAAAATCTAGAGAGGCTTCGCGGAAGAGGCAGCCTCTGAGCTGAGACTGAAGAGTGAGTCAGAGTTATGTTGGTGAAGGGATGTGGAAGAGGGTGGAGGCGGAGGGAACAGCACGGGCAGGCCAGATGTGAGAGTGGAACCTGCTTGCTGCACTGTGAGTAACTCAGAATGGTGGAAGGCGGGGGAGGAGAAGCAGGGGCCAGGAAGAGAGCCCTGCAGGGTTTTCAGGGACCTGCTCAAGTCTGGGCTTCAGCAAAGTGTGTCTGTGGTTCCAATGAAGAGAGCAGGCTGGAGGGATGCTCGGAAGCCGCAGCTGTGAGACAGTCCAGGAACAGGTGGCGGAACCAGGACAGTGGCGAGAGAGGGGAGGATGGGTCTAAGAACTGTCCAGAAAGCAGGATCGACAAGTCTTGGTGCTTGATTGGAGGTGAGAGGGTGAAGGGAGAGCGGAGTCAAGGAGGGCACCCACTTTCCTGTCTCGGGCAACTGGGTGGGAGATGGGGCTTTGAGTGGGGAGAAGGCAGGGATGGTGAGTTTGTCTGGGGGCATGTGCCTCTCCTGGGCCACACCCTGCAACAGGCAGGTCCTTGGGAGAGATTGAGGAGCAGACAACAGCCTGCAGGGGGTAACTGGAGCCAGTGGTGGGCAGGATCCCAGTGGGAGGAGGGCAGTGACAGACCCCTGGGGCCACTGATATTTAAGGATGGGAGGGAAGGGAAGCCTGCAAGGGTGCTGAGAAGGCTCCAAGGGAGAGGTGGGAGGAACAGCAGAAAGACAAGGGAGGGACTCGTTCTCAGAAGGAAGGACTGTCATCAGGGTCACGTACCTCAGGTCAAGCGGGAGAAGGACTGAGGTGTCCCTGCTGACCTTGGGGTGAGCTTCTTAGGTGGCCGCTGGGGGCAGGAGCCTGGTTAGGGTGCAGATGGGAGCCAGGGAGTCGGAAGGATGAACAGGGCAACTCTTTCCAGTATTTTGTTGTGAAGAGGGGAGAACAAAGGATGGCTTGTTTTGTTTTTAAAAAAGATGGGAGAGGGCTGAGCAGTTTAACTCCTAGGGTAGGACAGTTGTGATGGAGACGTTGCAGTGAAGAGAGAAGGGACTTGAGTGGAAGGATGCCCTTGGGAGCAGGAGCGGGTGAGCCCAGGGCACTTGGTGGGGCGGAGGGGGCGAGCCTTAGAGCAGAGGAGGAACACTCCCTCCAGGGTGCTGGAAGGGAAGGAAGAACCCAGCTACCGATGCAGAGACTGGACAGTGAGGGATCCCGGACCAGCTACTGCGGTGATTCAACCGTGTTCTGAATATAGGAATAAGAAACTCACTGAGGCCAGACGCGTGGCTGAAGCCTGTAACCCCAGCACTTTGGGAGGCCAAGGTGAGGGGATTGCCTGAGAACAGCCTAGGTAACTTGGCAAGACCTCATCTCTACAATAAATAAAAAAAATTAGCCATGCGTGGTAGTGTGTGCCTGTAGTTCTAGCTACTTGGAAGGCTGAGGTGGAAGGATTGCCTGAGCTCAGCAGGTCGATGCTGGGGTGGCCGTGAGCATTCTACTGCACTCCAGTCTCAGCGACGGAGTGAGACTCCAACTCAAGAAAAAACACATCGAATCACCACTGGTGCTAATAACAGAATGATTCTCCATGAATCAGGTGGTCACTTCTCCCTGGCAACCTGGATTCCTAGAACTAGAATAAGCAAAGAGGAAAATGGTGTCATGAGGCAGGCATACTTTATTCTACATGAGACAAGGGACTGTCTTCACCCAGTGCCTGACTTCGTAGTGTATAAAGACCGAAAGGGCCTGATTCCTGAGTAGGGGAGTTTTGTTTCTTGTTTTCTTTCTGGCAGCCTTCAGTTTCGACCCAAGGGAGACTCAGCAGCAGGTGGGGGTGGGCTTGCTGCGGCTGCAGAGTGGGCAGAGGAGGGGACAGAGAACTGTCAGTAGAAGAACAGGGTGGGCACCTGGGTCTTTTAGCATAACCAGCCCTTCCTGCCCCTTTGACACCCTCTGACATTGGGGCACAAGAGGATCGTGCTGATGGGGCCCGGGCAAATGAACCCATTGGTGTGGTGTGAATTTGGCCACATGCTGCTGGTTGGTCTTCATGGCCCCTTAACTAGGAATGCCTGACTGTGGACAACTGTCTCTGGTTCCGAGCCTTGAGATGGTTCATTCATTTACTCAGCAGACATTTGTTACACACTTACTATGTGCCTCAGAGGGTGACAGCACTGTAGAAGTCTCAGTCCCTGTGCTGGCCAGCCTACAGGCCAGGAGGCCTTTTCCTTGGGCCCCCCTTAGAATAGCACACCCCACTTTTCTCCTTCTGCAAAACCTACTTCTTTTCTCCCCAGTGGATTCCACCTTTTCCTAGGCCTGGTAGTTTCTGCCCAGGGCTGCGCAGGGAAAGCCAGGAGGTCTTTGAACAATAAGTGATGTTTCTGTGCATGTCAGGGACTAGTTGAGAGTTAAGTATTCACGGCAGGTTGAGCGGTCTCCCTGGGGGAGGCTGTGGGTCCTTCCTTCCTGCCCCTTGATAGCATTAATAACCCAGCTTGGGCCTAGGGCTGAGAAGAGAGGCGTGTGTAGGTTTGGGTTCTCCTTCTAAGTCTTGGCTTCTCCTTGGCTCCTGCTGGCGGTTGTGATTCACCATGGGGCTTTGTTCCCCCTTCTCCCTCACCCTGAGGCTCAGCTCACAGTGTGTAGCTAGTGGCCCTCAGCATGTGCAAAGGGCTGCTGGTGGCAGGGGAGGAAGGGGCTGGGGGTGGAAACGTGGTCTCTGAAGACGTGGCTGCTAAACTCCCCGAGTCTGAACTGCGAAGGACCTGGAGATCATTTGGGTCCACTTCCATTTGGCAGGGACACTGAGGCATAAAGGTGAGGTGGCATGGACCTCAGAGCCCCTGGCTCTTTATTCAGACCCTTTCCACTGCCTTGGGGAAGATCCTATGGCCTGGGACCTGTTTTTTTCCTCTGACTTGACCACTGACCAATATTTACACAGTGGAGCTGTCACTGTTGGCTGCATGGGGGATTTGAGACCAGGTTTCTTTTCTTTTCGAAAGGTGACACTGAAATTCAGGGTCCCCTGGCCCTTCCGATCTCAGAATCTGACATTCCGGATCTGGCTTCAGTGGCCTAAGCTTCGGGATTTCCCGCCAGTGAACTCTGCTGTGGGAACAGGGTACATGAGCTGACTTAAAGGGGATGAACCCCTCCAAACCGTTCCTAGAAGAAACTGACCCCTCACGCCTCCCCGAGATCCCATTAGTCAATAGTACTGGCTGATCTGTACTCAGGTGCGTAGCTGTGCTGAATGCTGGAAGAAAGGCGAAGCCCTGCTCTGGGGATTATCCAGCGAGCAGCAGAAGACTGATCCCAGAAGTGAAACAACAACACTGCATACCTAGGAATGAATTGGTTTCCATAACACTTGACACTGTTGATAGTGGTGGAGCCCTCGGGCTCTGGAGCCAACTGCCTGGGTTTGAAACCTGACTCTGCCACTTACCAGCTGTGTGGCTTTCACATTTCTGTGCCTCTTGATTCTTATCAGTAAAATAGGGAGAGTAATAGTGCCCACCTCATGGAATAGTTAAGAGGATGCCATGAGTTAATATATCTAAAGTGTTTTCAGTAATGTTGGCACATAGATAGCACAGTGTAGCATTATTTTTTATTATAAAAGTGATTCCTAAGCTCTTACATCGTTTGACCTCAACAAATAGCAATGACTGGTAATCCCACCCTAAAGAGTTTCTCCAGAGAGTCCAGGTGCTAGTGGATGGGGTGGAGAACATTGAAATCATTCAGGCTGGTGGTGACCCCAAGGCCTCAAGGAGAAGGTGAACCGGACACAGGTCATGGGGAATGAGTGGCGTTTGGATTAGGCCAGTTGGCAAATACCAGCTGGGCGCCCGCTGTGTGTGCTGGGTGCTGTGGGGTGTAAGTACTCCTAGGAGGTAAGGTGAAGGGTGGAGACCTTTTCTTATGGGGCAAAGGTGCCTCCTCCTTGTCCTCTGGGAGTCTGTTGCCTTCCCCGGGGGTCTGCTGGGCACAGCAGACAGACTCCTTATTAGGTGAGCCAGCAGGGGCTAGTTGAATCTCCCATCCTGACTTCTGGGTGACTGCATGACCACATATGGGAGGGTTCCAAGGCCTCTCTTGTGGCTGCATGGTCACTTGCTGCAGGTAGCCCCATGTGTGCTCACCTGTTGTCCCCTTTAGGCAGGAGGTGCCTTCCCTGAGTGCCGGGCTCTGGGCAGGTGGAAAGTCAGTGTTCAAGGCTGCAGGTCATCACCTGTTACCCGCCCCTGACCCACACATGCAGGCTGTAATTAGTCATTGATTTCTCCCCTCGGTTACTCCTTGAAGGGTATTTCCTTTCCTGCTGAGACCTTGGCAGAGGGGAGCAGGATTCCCGATGAAGTGACGCGGTCTTCCAGGGCAGCCCTGGGGCATCTGTCTCTTGTCGTTCACTTGCTTTTTAAAAAATTCATGAGCTTCTGATGCATCCCAAAGCCTCAAAGGTCTGAGGAGCTGGCAGATGGTGGGGAGGACAGGTAATGACTGTAGGAGAGTGAGTCAGGCCACCAACCCCGCGGGCCCTCAGCCTCTCTAGCAAGATTTTCCTGGTGACAAGTTGGGAAGCAAAGAGGAAATCTTGTTCTCCTTAGTGACCTGGGCAGAGCTGGCATGGTGTGACTGGAAGGGATACCAGTGTGAGGCCAGGAGACTGGAGTCTAGCTTTGACCCTTGCAAGTGTAGCTGTGTGATCTCAGGCAGGTTGCTTCACCCCTTTGGGCTACCTCAGAGCTGTCTCTTGTGAAATGAGGAAGTTGTATTGAGTGATTACGAAGCACCCTTTGACTTCCAATCCTGTGATTTTCACCTGGCCTTCCACAGACCATCATTGTTCCAGTTTCCTCATGCCAGATGCATTTGGAAGTTCTTCAGAGAGGGCTGGTAGTGCAGGGAGGTCACAAGAGACAAGTGTCAGGGAGTTCTGACCTTCTCTGGGGGAGCTTCCACTCTAGTTGGAGAGAGATGGCTGTCTGCATGGTTAACACATCATTCCTAACTCCCCCCTGGGAAGGGCTATCCCATCTCTTGCTCCCTTGGGAGCAAAGCCCTAGCAGGGGAGCTTTCTTCCTGCAGGTTTGTTAGGTGCTGGGAAGCTCTGGACGGGAGGAGCCTGTGTCTGATGCCTGTTCTCTTTTCCAGGTGAGGAGTTTTACGAAGCCTCACCCTACGAGCCGGTGACCTCCCGCCTCTCCGACATCTTCAGGCTCGCTTCAATCTTCTCAGGTGAGTGGACTCACGCTGGGACTTGGCCAGCTCTCCGTGTCCCCGTGGCATGGTGGATGGAGCTCTGGGCTGGGACTCAGATGTTTGGGCATCTGTTGGCTCTGCTGCCTGTCAACACATTCCTTAACATTTCTGAGCCTCGGTTTCTCCTCTGAAAGGAAGGAGACCACAATGCTCACCTCCCTAGGAGCTTGTAGGGAGCAAAACATTGATGGAACCTGCCCAGCTTGGTGGTAACCATAGGTCTTGAATCTGAAACCTGATGTCACCCTCCTGTCTTGCTCTTTTCCCTTCACCGTAGTTATCTGGCTCTCTTCTGCTTTGTCAAGTTGCCTGACTGCTCTGTGCCTCAGTTTCCTCAGTTGGGGAGAGTTAATTGTTGTGGGGTCTAAATGAGTTGAGGGATTGGAAAGCGCTCAGCCAGCATCGCACATCGGCACTAGTGATGTCAGCGCTCAGTCAGCCCTAGCTGTGGTTGTTGGTGTTATTGGTCTTACCACTATCTGTTCTGCTCTGGATTTTCCCTCTTTCCCGAGGGCCCTGCTGGGACTGCACTGAGGGGGTCGTCTGCGGGAGTCATCTCCAGCCCCCAGGCCACTCCCTACACCGGTCTGCCCTGGGACATGAGAAAAACCATGTTGGGCTCTAGCTTTGTGTGCCAGGGTCCATGTGTGGAAGCCACACGAGCTTTGGTGGTTCTTTCTTCTTGGCCCTGCTCCCTCTGGCATCTGGGAGGCCCTGGACCCAGGTCACTTGCCGGTCTAGGAACTGCCTCCGGTCTTGGAGCTGCTCCGTGGGTGGGAGTGAGCTTGTCTAGGAGCAACCATTGGTTGCTCAGGAGTGGCCAGTGGGGCTTGTTCTCGGGGACCTCTCAGCACTGGGATCTGGTTTCCAGGTCCCAGGCTCACCGGCAGCTTTGTGGCGGTCTTTGAAATCTTGTGATGTTTCTATTGCTCTAAGCTTGGGTTTAGAGCAGCCTTAAGTTGGGTGGGTGGGTGGCTCTGTCTGGGGACACTTATGCACATAGCAGGGTGGGGAGGCCCTGGCCCTGTCACCAAGAAACCAAGGCAGCCTAGTCGGGAGTACAGCAGAAAGAAGACTGAAACGGGAGCCAGGGAGCTGGATGCCGGAGTGGTCTCTGCCACAGATCACCTGTAGGGCCTTCCACACTCCACATCATACAGCATCAGCACAATTGCCATCTTGGCCTGGGCAACTCTTTCTTTTTTTCTTTTAGAATGCAGGATTTATTGAGAGGACAGAAAAGCTCCCACAGTGGGAGGAGACCTGAAGGGGTTGCCCTGGGCAACTCTTTCTTGTGGGATGGTTAGCAGCGTCCCTGGCCTCTACCCACTAGATACCAGGAGCATGCTTGGAAGGGGTGACAACCAAAGACGTCTCCAGACAGTGCCACAGGTCTTCTGGGGGCACAGTCAACTGTCAGCTGAGAACCACTGCTCTAAAGTGTTTCCAGTGAAACCCTAAGCCCTTTCGAATGAAGAATTCTCTAGAGCCTTATTTCTCAACTGTTTTTTTTTCATTATTGTTTTCCTAGAGAGAAAATTTCTCCCTGACTAGAGAAATTAGATACTAAGGAGTAAGTTTTGTTCACAAAGGGTTGGGTTTTGGAGGCCACAAACCATTGTAATATGTACTTGTTTTGCTCCCTTGAGGTGACACTCTTCCTCCCGTTGAGAATGAATGCTCTTGGGATTGAAATGGGGATGACACCCACGTCTCTGGTGGGAGCAATCCTGGATGCCCATGAGAAGGGAGACATTGGCCAGAGGGTGGCCATCTGGGGATGGCAGTGGGTGCTGGTGGTGGTTGGGAAGGTGGTGAGTGGATTGGAGACCTCAGATATGGCCAATGATCTTAGGTACCCTGCCCTGGGCTCTCACCATCATATCCCTCCCGGTTGGACCACTGCAGAGTCGTTGGGCTCAGAGCAGGCTCCTCTCTTGGTCCTGTCTGTGGGCACTGTGGTAACTCCATGGTAGTAAGTCTTGCCTATCGACAGGGCTGGACTGGCTGGAGCCGACTGAGGTTCCTTCTTGCAGAAACACCTGCTTCTCACATTTCCTGATGAGTTTTGCATAGAAATCCACCTTGAACTTTTCCTTTTGAGTAAGACCTCTGTGGCTCAGAAGCAGGTGAGGCCATCATTGGCCTGTGGATGCTCTGGTGGGCAGGGGTGTCCCAGTGGCCCCCAATGAATGCATGTCCCACTCCACCCATAGTGTAAGTGCTGACTGAGTACTGCTGCATGGACAGGTGCCACTGGGCTTCCCTCTGGTAATAAATAACATCGGCTTGCTCCTGCATGTTGAAGCGCAGAGGTCCTCACCCTAGTCCAGGCCCCTGCTGCTTCTGGGACTCACACTTAAGTACCTTCCTAGCAGAAAATCTTTACGTAATGGACTTGACACTCTGCGGGACAGGATGTTGACAAGACAAATGAGAAAATTACTAGGTCTGCAGCTCACTGCATCAGCTCCCTTCTACCTGACACCCGGAGATAACGGGGCTCGCACAGCTCCTGGTTTCTGTGCTCTGGGGCCCACTCCCCATCACGAGGGCTGGGCTCTGGGCACCGTGACGGTCCTTCTGCATTGCACCTGTTGACTCTGCTCCACCTAGAACAGCCCTAGAGTTGGGTGGGCAGCTCTGTCTAGGCAGACGCAGGCACGTAGCAGGATGGGGAGGTCCTGGCCCTGCCATGAGAAAACCAAGTGGGCCGTGGTGGGGAGAGCAGCGAGAAGAAGGCAGGGGCACGAGCCAGGGGACTGATTCTGGTGTACAAATCGCCTGCTGCCAATCACCTGCCACAAATCACCTGTGGTGCCTTGGGCAGGTCCCTTCCAGGCTTCAGACCTCACTTTTCTTTTGTGAAGAACAAAGATGAGAGTCTGTAGAAGTGCTTCTCAACCTTTGTCTCACCAAGGCACAGGGTAGGGTGATGTGGTGGGTGGGCAGGCCCACTTGGCGCTTAGGCCACTGCGGGCCCTCTGCCTGGCTACCCTGTGGGCTGACGGGTTGGTATCTGGGCGCATGTATCCCATCCTGCGTGTGGTACACCAGCTCAGAATTCTTGGAATGGGTGACCCAAGATCCTGCTTTAGTGCTTTGGAATTCTAAGGCTGCTACCCTGTAGGACCATATGAAATCCTGTGGGAAGCCCCGTTCCACTCCCGCACACCTGATTTGGCTCTATGCTGCCCTCTCTACCATCTTTGCTTGGAAAGGCTGTGGGTAGGGGGTATGGCGTCTTGGCCTCCTCTGGGCTGCACTACCCCAGCAGGGGTACTGGAGAAGGATGCCGTTGTATCTCTGGGGCCCATTTGTGACTATCCTTATACCATCTCCTGTCTGAGAACTTGGGGCCCTGGTATATAGGCCTCCTGGAATGTGTGCTCTTTGTCATCTCTTGTCTTCTCTCTCTGTTGGGGTTCGTGGAAGTCCTACTGGGATTCTATTGCAAAGAAAGCTGCTGGGATTCTGACTGACGGCCAGAAGCCTGGGGAAGGGCGACTTCTCTCCTCTTCTCTGCCCAGTCCCACCCAACGGGCCCTGGGCTCAGGGATGGGCCAGCTGGTCCTGAGTCCAGGGCCAGGAGAAGAGCAGTGTGGCCAGGCCCTGAGCCACTGTGACAGGGGTGTTGAACACATCCACATGTCCCGCCCTCCCTTGGGAAGAGAGATTTCATGGAGAAGAAGTGAGGTGTCTCCTGTTTCGAGAAATTCAAACTGCCCTTGGAAACCTGAAACAGTGTTTAGGGAGGTACTTGGTGCACACAAAAATGTGGCCCTTGAGCCAGACAGTTCTGGGTTCGAATCCTGGCTTGGTCGTTGAAGGGTGTGTAATTTTGGGCCTCACTGTGGCCCTTTGGAACTGTGGTGCCTACGTTTGTGAGATGTGAGTTTGTGAGCGTTCCTACTAAGAGCATTCAGTGAGGATGGACATAGGCAAAGTGCCCACTGCATGCTGGGGACTGGACCAGGGTTGACACTGTCAGTCATCCTCTGTCTGCAGAGGGTGTTCATCGGAGTCAGGATATCATCTCGAGGGGATGCAGGGGTTGAGGTGTGACAATGACTGTCCCTCCTGTCCCCAGGCTCCGTGACTCTGTGAATACTGAATCCTAGCTGGTCCTACCTGGGGAGTCAAGAGAAGGTGGAACAGGGCAGCGAAGAAAGGAGAGATCTTTCCGTCAAGGAGAGGATGCTGAGAGGAGCAGATCCTGGAAGGGTGGCACGGAGTTGCAGGGGTGTGGACCTGAGTGGATTGAGAGGGAAGCGGGCAGACATCAAAGTGGGGTGAACAGGACTGGGTGGGCCAGGAAGCGGCGTCCCTCATTACCATGGGGGCTGGGCCTGGTGGACAGATGGCCTCTGCAGTCAGCAGATGCTGTCTCTCCATTCTGGGTGAGGGGCAGGGAAATCTTTAGGACCAGGCCTGCAATGCAAGTGTGGCCAGAGACTTGGACGTGGGGCATGTTTGTGGAAATACATAGCTTTTCTGTAGCTGAAAGGGAACTTAGGGATCACGTAATCCTACCCCTTTACCTGACAGAAAAGGAAATTGAGGTCCAGAGAGAAGGAGACAGAAGTAGATGGCATTCAGATCTTGGTTCCATCCCTTACCCAGTGTGTCCCTTAGGCAAGCACATCCTCCTCTAAGCCCCAGTCTCCTCTTGCCCAACCTGAGGCCAATGAAAACACTCACTTCTAGGATTTTTGTTAGGATTAAATGAGGTAGTGTAGGAAAGTGCTTGGTCCCAAGCCTGGCATATTGCACTAAATTAAGTTAGCTATTTAAAAATTACAGTGGTCTGGGATGGTAGCTCATACCTATAATCCCAGCACTTTGGGAGTGGGTGGATTGCTATGTTGGGTAACATAGCAAGACTCCGTCCCTACAAAAAAAAAGTTATAACCAAATGTGGTGGTGGCACATGGTTGTAGTCCCAACTACTCAGGAGGCTGAGGTGGGAGGATCACTTGAGCCCAGGAGTTTGAGGCTGCAGTGAGCTATGATGCACCACTGCATTCTAGGCTGTGTGTGTGTGCACACGCGCATGCACACACACACACACACACACACACACACACACACACACACACACAAATTAGTCTGGAGTGAGTTCTCCAAGTTCAGATGGCAGGTTGAGGGAAGGGCAGTCTAGTACCAGAAATTCCAGAAATGGAAATGACTGCATGCCTTTGATGATGAGAGGCTGCCTCCTACACCGAGATGGTGCTTGCTGGGAGCTGGAGTGGGGGTGACCAGGCGATTTTCAGAGGGCAGCCCGCCCCCGAGGCTCAGCAGGTGTCTTGGGTAGTGGCAACCTTCGTGTGCTGTGCTGTGACTGGGCAGGGATAGATGGGCACTGGCAAAAGGCCTGGGCTTGGTGGCCTTTGGTGGATTGGAGGTAGCAGAGATGACAGTGTCTATCTCTGTTGACCAGCAGGTGTCTGGGGTGGGACATCTTGCTTGCATGGAACCCAGGGAGTGCCAGGGATGTTCTTGTCAGATGTTCCGATGGTATCCTCTTTGGAGGGCTCAAGAGAGGCAGGAACTAGCGCTCAAACCCCATCCCTTGCCAAGAGGCCTTGTGTGTTATTCCTGGGAGGTGAATACCCATAGCGCTTTGTCCTTTATCATGGTGCTCACCCCCATGTGTTGGGAACATGTGTGCGATTGTCCTGTTGGTATGTCTATGTCCACTGTGTCCATTCCTCTCTGCGTCCTCTGGGCATCCCACACTGTGCTAAATACCTAATACAAAGCCATAGAGGGTCCTGGAATAGGGGGTGGCATGTGGACTTAGAAAGTGGCTAGTCCTAGTTTTGAATCCTGACCTTGCCCGACTGTGTGACTTCAGGGTCACTTGCCCCCTCCGAACCTCATCTTTCTCTTCTGTGAAGTGGAGCAGTTTCAGCTGCCCTGCAAAGACTGGTGATGATACTTGGGCAGCTCTTCACAGGGTGCTGGGTGCACGGAAGCACCCTAGGTGGTAATGATGGTTGTCACTGTCTGGGGACTGGAGGGAGCTGATGGCTTCATGGGAGTTTCTAAGCAACTGTGAGGTGTCATGTGCATGCGGCATCTTAGCCGTGGCTGAGGTATTGAGAAGGTGTTGCTCCTGCAGGGATCTCTCATTGTAGAGTTGGGGCTGGGTGGGACCTTGGAGGGACATGTTTTGTTCAGTAAACATTGAGCATTCCATCTGCCCCACAGACAGTGCCAGCCGCTGCATTAAGAGAATCAGACCCATGTCCTGCTGGGACAGGCAGACACCCACTTAGACACTTAATAGGTGATTTATTGTTGTTGGTGTTTTAGACCAAATGTTGTTCCAAGAGTTCAGGGGAGGCAGCGACCAGCAGTACGTGGAAAAAACAGGGAAATCTTGGAAGAGGGGACAGTGAGATCTGGGAATGATATTCCTGGAAGCATCATGGCTCGGAGGCCAGGCCAAGCTGGTGTGATGAAGGAACCCCAAGTCTTCTGAGCCTGGTGGGCTCAGGGGACAGTGAACAGTGATCTTTGTGGTTTTCAGGACAATGGCCTCTCTAGGGTCTCCTCCCCTGGGGCTCCTGCCCAGAACTCCATGACAGAGCATGGGATGACTGCCTAGTTTAAGGGAATGGGTCCTTAGGGAGGAGAGGGGCTGTCCTTTGTGGGGGCAAGACTTATCCCAGGACTCAAGAGTCAGTCCCCATGAAGATACCTTTGTGGCCCTGGTGGGGCCTGGGGGAGGATTGAGGCTGGCTTTGCTTCACTGGGAAACCCCTTGCCGCCCTCAGGCCTGCTCCCTCACTTCCCATCGTGACAGGAGGTCCTGAGGCCCCGCCGAGGCAGGTGTCTGAGCCTTTGCACTGCACACCCTCACTGCTTGGTCTGCTGGGTGGAAGGATGGAGGGTGAGGCTTTGAATGTTTCAGTAAGTCAAGCTGGTGTCTCTCAGAGACCCCACTTCAAGGCAGCCTGAGGAGAGGTGGGGGCATTGGGGATGGCGGTAGGGAAGACCTGGAGGCATAGACAGTGGCTCTCCCTGCCCCCTTCATGGTGGCTCAGGCGATAAACTGCTTATCCTCAGGTTGTCTCCCTGAACCGAATGCAGAAGTGTGTTATTTAAATTTCAAAATCACATTCTTCTTCTAACAGCTGTCAGAGACTCTGAGTGTCAACGAAAATTGGGCTTTAGCTGCAGCTCTGTCACCTTTCACACCTCCCCTTTCAGGGGAAATTTGGCAGATGGCCAAGAAGGGTGTGGGGTGAGGGAGAGGGGGCAGGGAGAGGTGGGCCATCGAGAGGGGAGGCCAGGTGACCTCGTGGCTTTCACCATTCTGATGGGCACTTGGGACTGACTGGAAGGAAGTCAGCTTTTCCCTCTGGAGGTTCCAACGCTGGAGAGATGGACATTTTCGATCTTCCGTTTCCATTTTCTCTCTCTCCCTGTCAACACAGGTGACCTCAGGCTCCTGTCAGTGGGTGGAAGGATTTGCTAAGGTGTGAGCAGGGTGGTGGTGACTTCATCTTTGGTTGCCTTTGTATCCAACAGTTTTTCAAGACATTGTCATGAAAAAAGGATCAGGAGAGAAAAATATTTAACTCTCCAAAGAGGTTTTTTTAATGGTTGAATTTTATTTGCTGTGATGGAGGTGAGATTTTTTTTTTTTAGGTGAGGGTATTTTCTGTGACCCTTCAAATAGCATCTTCTGGGAGCCACCTGCCTTCTTCTGTAGGAGACAGGATTGCTGGCAGCTGGGGCGGGTCCTGTTTATTCTCTCCTGCTCTGTGCTCTCTCCTGAGATGGCTCTTGAGCAAGTCTGTCCCCGAGCACACTCCTGGCTTAGCTGTTAGCTAGCCTCATTCTGGTTATCCTGATAGGAAACAGGGTTCAGGCACCTGCCCTGGGAACTCCTTTTCCATGTAATCCTGTAGTCCCATAGAGTGCATGGTGAGGAACACAGCTAGGAGGGGGCCGATGTGTGACATGAACGTGTGTGTGTGTGTGTGTGTGTGTGTGTGTGTGTGTATGTGTGTATGTGTGTGTAGTGTGTAGGTGGAGAGTGTAGATAAATGTGGCATATGTGTGTGTGTGATGTTGCGTGTGTAGGTGGTGGTGGTATGTGTGTGGGCCAGTGTGTATGTGTATGTGATGTGTATATGTGGTGTGTGTGAGGTAGTATATGGGGTGGTATGTGTATGTGTGTAGTGGTGTGCGATGTGTGTGGAGTGATCTTGTACATGGCAGTGTGTATAGTGTATGTATCTGTGTATGTAAGGTAGCGTGTGTATGAGGTGGTGTGTATGTGGTGTGTGTGGGTGGTATGTGTATGTCAGTGTGTGTCAGGAGTGGTGGAGTGTGTGTAGTTGTTTATGTTAGGGGTGTGTGTGTGGACTTGGGATGATGTATGTGTGTTGTGTGTGTAGGATGGTGTGTGTGTGGTATGTAGGTGAGTATGTATGGAATGGTGTGCGTTTGGATGGTTTGCATGTGTGGGGTAGTGTGGGGTGGGGTGTGTGTCAGTGTGTGTGTGTGTGTTTGGTGTGTAGGTGAGTATGTATGGAATGGTGTGTTTGGGTGGTTTGTATGTGTGGGATAGTGTGGGGTGATGTGTGCATCAGTGTGTCCAATGTGATTGTACGTGTGTGTGTGTGTGTGTGTGTGTGTGTGTGTGTGTGTGGTATATGCATGGGGTGGTGTATATAGGTGCATGTGTAGGTATATGTGAGGTGGTATAGAAGGTATGTGTGTAGGTGTCTGAGTTAGAATATGGGATGTTGTGTGAGCTGTGTGTGTGTTGCTGTATGTGTGCAGGAGTGGCTGTGGGTTTTGGGAAGGGACCTTATGTCCGCATGTTGGTGGGGAAGGAAGGGAAACAGGACAGGGAGCCAGAGGTGGGAGTGACTCTGGGTAGTCTCACTCCCACCCTCAGGGGCTGTCTCATCCCAACCCCTCTTCTTCCTCTTAGCGAGCTCTGGAGAAGCGGTGTGGGGTGAATACGGGGGGGACGTTAGAAGATGGGAAGCTAACTGTGCCTGACCAGCAGCAGTGATGGGTGGACAGAACTTCGTGTGTGTGTTGGGGTGTTCTGCAGTCTGGAGGTCACAGTACTAAATTCTGGGCACTTAGGCACCCTCTCTGGGAAGGAACATGTGTGAGTTCACCCTCAGATATTCACAGAGCACCCTGTGTGTGCTGTGCTATGTTCTGGGTGCTGAGAGACACCAGTGAACAACAGTGGTGCATGTGGCTCTTAGTGAAACTTACATTCCATTAGTCACAGACAAGAGAAAAATAGAAAACAGGCCAATGAACAAATTAACAAGAAACACATAAGATAGGGATGAGTGTCAAGCAGAGAATTAAAATGGGGTGATGGGACAGAGGGGACTGGGAATGCCACATCTGACTCTCAGGAAGGATCCAGCCGTGGGAAGATCAGGGGAATAGCAGAGGGGACAGCTGGGGAAAGGCCCTGTGGGGACCTGCATCTGGAGGGTGGGACCTTGGGAAGACCATGTGGCTGGAACCTGTGGATGAGGAGGTGGTGATTTGGGAGGTAGATGTAGAGGCAGATAGGACCAGACCACTGAGATGCTGCAGGCCAGGTTAAGGAATTTGGATTTTAAGAGTGATGAGGAAACACTGGAAGCTTTTAGACAGTTAAGTAGCACAGAATGATCTGTACGTTTGGAAGGATTACTCTTGCACTATGGGAGAATGGATCATGGGGCAGGGACAAGAACAGAAGTAGGGAGACCAGTTAAGAAGCCATTGCAGTGGTCCAGGAAGAATTGACCATAGGAGAGATGGAGACAATGTGTAGGTATGAGAGATAGTTTGGGGGTAGAGCTGAAAAGATGGAATTATGGATAACTCTTGATATTTTGGGCTTGAATAACAATGGTGTTGCCATTTACTAGGATGGAGAAGATGAAAGAAGGAATATGTTTCAGGGTGGGGTAGCAGAAACTAAGAGTTCTGTTTTGGCCATGTTAGGGTGGGGATACCAGTTAGACTTCCCCTACTAGAAGTGTCAAGGAGGCAGTTAGATGTAGACCCGGACGTCTGGGGAGAGGTCAGGGTTGAACATGGATTCAGAGTTATTAGCACATAGATGGTGTTTAAAGCCATGGAGCCATAAGGTCACAGAGGGAGGGTGTGAAGGCAGAGGAGAGAGGGAGGCTGGGTCTCTTCAAGCAGAGGAAGAAGAGCTGGTTAAGACTGTGGCCAGAGAAGGAGGGAGAAACCAGTTATCCATGTCAGGTGAGCCAAGACAAGCACAGGGTTCAAGCTTGTATAAGTTGGGCTAGAGGTCAAGCCCAGTCAGAGGAGTTTAGAAAAGTAACTGTCAGGTGTGTCAACATGGAGGTCACAGATGATCTTGCTAGAGTATTCTTCATGGAGGGTGCGGTTAGAAGGTTGATTTGGGAAGAAAAGAGGAGAGAATGTGAGGTAGGAAGGTAAAATAAGCAACCAGATTCAAGCTTTCAAGCTTTGCTATGAAGGGGGGGCAGTGAAATGGGGGGTTGGGGGGGTGGGCAAGGGATGGTTTTGGTAGTGGTTTTGTTCTGTCTCAAGATAGGCAATGATGGTTACACATTTGTAGCTGTTGAGAACAGTCCCCCAAGAGAAGGAGAACTTGAAGGGCATAGTGGGAAGGGGTGATTTCCAGAGTGATGTCTTTGAGAAGTGAGACACACATGTGGCAGGGCAGCCTTTGATGGGGCCAAGTTCTTCCTCTCAGTAACAGAAACAAAACAGAGCTGGGTATACAGGTGAGATAGGTTGATTACTGCCAGGGTAGGAAGGGGAGGGGATTTTTGTCCAGATCGTCTGTTTTATTGTCAAGTATTAGGCAAGGTTCTGTGGTCTGGATGTTTGTGCCCTCCCAAGTTAGTAGGTTGAAGTTCTAACCTCCAAGGTGATAGTATTAGAAAGTGGGGCCTTTGCGGAGTGATTAAGTGATTAGGGAGGTGAATGGGTAGTGTCCTTATAAAAAGAGATCCCAGAGAGTTCACTTGCCACTTCTGACAAGTGAGGGCACAGCAAGAAGGCGGTTGTCCGTGAACGGACAAATGAGTCCTCCCAGACACCACATCCTCCAGCACCTTCATCTTGGACTGCCCAGCCTCCAGAACCGTCAGAAATAGATTTCTATTATTTATAAGCCACTCAGTCAGTGGTATTTTATTATAGCAGCCCAAATGGACTAGGACACAAGGTAATCAGCTTAGGACAAGGGGGAAAAAGATGGTTTAGTAAGACTGAGGCAGGAGAAGATGTGAAATGGCCATTTGAAGGCATTTGAGGCTTGAGGTCAGGAATCTAAAGTGAGACTAGCTTTGTGTGTGTGTGTGTGTGTGTGTGTGTGTGTGTGTGTGTGTGTGTGTGTGTGTGTGTGTGTGTGTGTCTCCTAGCAACATTCAGCTGATCAGGAGCCAGCATGGAGTGGAGATGGATGTCTTTTACTGGGGTTATTTGTTCATGAGTATGGTAGAGTAAGGGAGGGGCTGAGGAGTTCAAGGTGTTGCATGGACATCTAGACTGGGCAGGGAGGAAGTGAAGAGAGGTGGGGAAGGGGTGAGGTAGAGCAAGTGGCTGGGTCTATACGTTAGAGTCTGGGGGAGGTTAAGGGTTTGCTGGAGTAGGAATTTCAGAGAGGGAGCTGGAAGTTGGGATGTTTGATGTCAGCCTTTCAGGGGCGATTTGAATGTCAGTGAGGTTGAAGGTGAAGGCCAAAGTATGGCTACAGCAGTGGGAAGGAAGAGATCACTGGAAGCAGAAAGACAGAGTGTTGCACAGGCTACCATCCCTCTTGAGTGGAAGCCATTGGGAGTGGTGCCCAGGAAGGGGTAGACAGGAGATGGTGAGCCAGGTAAGATCATTCCCAAGGGAGGGAAATGGTGGAGTTGGTGAGTGACAGCCCCAAGGAAGAGAGGGTGCAGAGACTGATCGCATGAGCTTTGCAGGAGGACAGATGGCACAGAAATGGCAAGAGGGAGAGAGGAGGCCCTCAGCTGTCCATGAGCTGCCTAATGGCTGCTTTTTTCCAAATTGGGCTGCTGAATGACAAAGTCACTGATTTTATCAAGTGTGTTAATTTTACCCAAACTTATTTCTTTGAATTGCTTTAAAAACAATTCACATTGAATGGTTTCTATGACTTTTGAAGATTTTTGCAAATGGTCTTCATAACTGTATTTTAAGGTATATTCAATTTTTTGGAATCTGAGGGTCATGAGTTGAAGTAGATTTCTTATGGTGAGAAAAATATTATTTCATAATCAGTAAACAAAATTTCAGCTTATGATTTGTACTTCAAATCCTTCATTATGTCATCAAATAAAAAGTGCTGAGGAAAGATTTGGGTCAATCATACCAAGATGAAATGCCTCCATTTTGGTTTTTAATGGTTACAGATACAAAATTAAAGCTGACATATGTGTGTGTGGGAATTGGTGTCAGAATCGTAAAATCCCTAAATAGACATATTAAACAAAACCCCAAACACCAAAACTATATTTTAAAGGAATAGAACACTCAAAAGTGGCTGGAAAAAGACCCTTCAAGTGTGAAAGAATGAAACTTGAGTTTTTTAATTGCGAGAACCACAAAATTAAGACTAATATACCATTTGAGGACTTGGAGAAATAACTTTAAATGTGGTTAAAATTTGACAATGTATAAAATGAGATTCAAAACCATCTAAACGGATTTTCTTTAGAATTGATTTTCAGCGATTTGCCATTCATCAAATAGACTTTTGGCGGGTTGGCATGCTTCCCCAAATGCACCTTCCCCAGAGAGTGCTGGGGGTGACCACCTTGTTGGGGTAGGACTGGGAGGCAAGGGAAGAGTTCAGAGAGAAAGTTGAGATGATAAAGAAGCTTGGACTATTACTTCCAGGGCAAGTTTGAGGAGGGTGGGCATCCCAGACATACAGAGCAGTAGGGGATGAGGGTTCGAGTCCTGCTGGATCCCTGAGCTTTTTTTTTTTTTTTTGAGTTGTAGTCTCACTCTGTCACCCAGACTGGAGTGCAGTGGCCGCTCCCAGCCACCACAGCCTCGACCTGCTGGGCTCTGGCAATCCTTCCGCCTCAGCCTTCCAAGTAGCTGGAACTACAGGCGTGCGCTACCACGCCTGACTCATTTTTGATTTACTGTAGATGAGGTCTCACCAAGTTGCCCAGGCGGGTCTCGAACCCGCGGGCTCAGGCAATCCACTCACCTGAGCCTCCCAAAGTCGCGGGATTACAGGCTGAGCCACCGAGCCCGGCTGGATCCCTGAGCTTTGAGTGAAAACTGAGAGGACTGGGAGGTGAGGTACTGGGATCGGTCCTGTCATCTCTTGGGGATGGGGACGTGGAGGCATCTCTTCCAGTTAGATGGTACGAACTCCTGGCCACCACTCCTAGTGGTGAGGGGGCCCAGAGCTGAGAAAGATGCTCGGAGGTCCTGCTGTCTGAGGCCGCCTCGATGGAGCAGAAGGGGCTCTGAAGATCCCTCACGGAGGGAGAGACTGGGAACTGGCCTCTTCTCCTAGCAGGGTGGTATGGTGGGAAGGTAGGGGGAGAGGCGAGATGGGAGGGGGGTTCTTTTCAGCCAGGTGACACATTTTTAAACAAGCATTTATTGCCTTTGCACTATGGGCTGGAAAGTTCGAGAGGCATTTTCATCTGAATGATCCTGTTTTATCTTAATATATCCCATGTGTAGGCAGGGAGGGAGTTGTAGCCCCATTTTTCAGGTGAGGAAAATAAGACCCAAAGAGGTTACATAACCTGTACATACTTGCTGTGCTCGTTGGTGGCCCAACTGGGTCCTCCCAAGCCACTGCCGGGCCAGAGTCACTGCTCTTTCTAGAAGCCCAAGCCCGAAGAGAAAGTTTCTGTTAGTTTACTTGTTTATAAACTCTTCCTTGCACTAGACTGTAAACCCCAGGAGGGCAGGTGCCTTGTGGGTTTTGTTACTCTCTCCAGCAGTACTTGACACATAGCGGGTTGTTAATGCTTGTGGCAAAAATATAGAGATCTTGAGGGAGGGCTAGAGTTGGATGCCTTATGAGATGTGGAGGTGATGGTCAAGGTGGCTACAACCCCGCAGGAAGTTCCAGACCCCAAGGTGGGCAGACCCCAATCTTCTCTCCTGGGTCCTCCCTTCCTGTACCTGTCCTTCCTGACTTCCTCTAGCCCCACTGAGAGTTTGTTAAATCTACACCTCATTGTAAATTGCCTTTCTTTTCGCCCCTATACCTCCAATTATTTTGGGTGTCTGTTGACCATCCTCCTTTCTGAAATTCTTGTCTTGGCTTCCATGAAAGCAGCAACTCTTGATTTCCCACCAGCTTTGGGTCTACCCCTCCCTAGTCTCCACTGAATATCATGCCCCAGAGCTCTGTGCTGACATCTGTCCCCTTCTCCATTTTCACCCTCAACTCAGGCAACCTCATGTAGCCGTGTGGCTTTCCGCAGCCCCCAGTGTCAGCTGTGCCAGTATGATGTCTCTGGCCCAGACCTCTCTTCCTGAACTCCAGACTCGTGGACCTGCCTGTCTCTTCAGCATCCCCACTTGGGCATCTAAGTGTCTCCAACTTAATTAGCCAAAACCGGAACAGACTATTTCCTTCTACCTGTTTTCCGTCCTTCCAACTCTTTCCTGTTTCATGGAATGATACCATCCATCTGGTGCTCAGGCTGAAAACCCAGGAGTTTTCCTTGATTTCTGTCTCCCCTCCCACTCAAAATCTAAGCAGTCCTGTTGGCGTTATCTCTAAATTATATGCAGAATAGACTCATTTTTTTGACCATCTCTGCAGTCACCACCTCACTGAAGCGTCCAGCATCATACACTTGCTACTCCACGGTAATTGGTCTCTTCTCCTGCATTCCCTCACATAGACTCTTGCTTCCACATGTCAGCAAATGAGGTCATGGGCTCTCCTTAGTGCTCTCTCCGAGTGTTTTACACTTCAGAATAAAATCAAAAGATCTTACCTGCCCTGCAAGGTCTCCCCTGATTTTTCCTCTGACTTTCTCTCCCTCTAATTTTTGCCTCATTGAGGAAGTTCTGGCAACCTTTTGACTAGGAACATACCACGGTCGTGCCTGTCACAGGACCTTTGCATGTGTTCTTCCTGCTGCTTGAAATTCTCTTACCTTCGATTTGTGTGTGTGTGTGTGTCTGTGTGTGTTTCACGCCTGTTCATGGTTCTGTCTCAACTTGATGTCACTTCCTCGAAAGGCCCTTTCTTGTCCCTTGGTCATTCTATTGTGAATTCCTTTATTTGTTTCATAGCCATATCAGTTCTTCAAATTACCTTCTTTATTCATTTGTATTTTTATTACTGTCTTCTTTCACTAGAGTAGAAATCCTTGGAGAGCAGGAACCCTTTCTTTCCTGTTCCTGGCTGGGTTACTAGGGCCTGGCATGTAATTGGTGTGAGGAAATATTGTTGACTGGCTGCTAACTGCAGTGGCCTGGGTGCTGTTCGTGGAGGGGCAGGTATGATTGGGTGCCCTTGTGTCTATGTGTGTGCAGCTGTGTGCACACATGTTGTTGTGTTTGCACACAGGACCAGGATGGACTTTTTAAAAAAAGCCTGCATGGTTGATCTGTGATTTTGGCTCCTAGGAATGGGATGGCATGGCACACCTTTCCCAGGCCCCCCAGCCCTTGGAGTCCTGCACTGGTGTGTCAGGTGGGGAGGCAGGAGAGGCACAAAGTGTAGCAGACCACACACTCAACACCCATCATTTGCTGGGTGGAGAAATGAGACCCAGGAAGAGACAAGGATTTATCTGGGGTCTTACACATCTGGGAGAGGAAACAGACAGAATTAGGATCCGGGTTTTCTGACCCCTACTTAGTGGCCCAGCTATATAGCTTGGCCCAGGGCCCCAAGGTGAACTCAGGAGGAGACACTGCACCTGCAAATGGGATTTGGGTGGTTTCCTGGAAGGCAAGAAGGGAAGTTGCAACACCTGGGTCCCCATTGGCTTGGGAGTATTGCAGGAAAGTGAGCAGCTCATTTCTGCTCTGGCAAGAAGATGCCTGTTTGTGGTTGAAAAGTGTGGCCCGAGGATCCTCTCTGTTGAAGGGAGTGGGGAGGGGATGAACAGCCTGGGTAGGGGGATGCTGAGGTGACAGCAGAGGGCTGCAAACCACCCTCTGTGGAGGGCAGGTTTGCTAGAACCTGTGAAGGTAGATCGCATGTTAAGTGTTCTTACCCAATAAAAAGAAAAAAATAAAATAAAAAAGACACATTTAGGCTTCCAATTCCACCAAACTCTTCTCTGAGCTTCCATTTACTTCTCTGGAATAGGGATAACGCCAATCCAGTGACAAGATGAGAAGTTAATGTGATCATATTTGTTGGATGTGCTGGGTGGAATACTGTGTGTGTGTGTGTGTGTGTGTGTGTGTGTGTGTGTGTGTGTGTGTGTGTGTGTGTGTTTGGGGAGAGGGCCAAGGGCAGCTCAGCCTCCCCTCTGAATATTGGTTCTCAGACTTTGGAAGGCGACCGAATTATACGCAGCTTGTGAAATTCAGATGCCAGGGCACCAACCACAGAGCACCTAGCTCGGTGTCCCCAAGGAGTCACATATCCACCAAAGGTTAAGTGCGTCTCTCCTAAGCCAGTTACTTCCCAGAATGCAGTGCACGCCACCGCTGGAATGGGAGATGGGGTATGGGAATGTATATTTTAACTTTTTTTTTTTTTTTTTTAGTCATAGTCTCACTCTGTTGCCCAGGCTGGAGTACAGTGGCATGCTCACAGCCACCGCAGCCTCGGCCTGCTGGGCTTTGGTGATTTTTCCACCTCTGCCTCACTTGGAACTACAGGCAAGCGTCACCATTCCTGGCTAATTTTTTAATTCGTTGTAGAGCTGAGGTCTCACCAAATTGCCTAGACTGGTCTCAGACTCCTGAGTTTAGGCAGTCCTCTTGCCTCAGCCTCCCAAAGTGCTGTGATTACAAGTATGAGCCACTATCCCTGGCCAGGAATGTACATTTTAATTTTTTTTTTTTTTTTGAGTTGGAGTCTCACTCTGTCACCCAGACTGGAGTGCAGTGGCCACTCCCGGCCACCGCAGCCTCGACCTGCTGGGCTCCGGCGATCCTTCCACCTCAGCCTTCCAAGTAGCCGGAATTACAGGCATGCGCTACCATGCCTGGCTGATTTTTTGATTTATTGTAGAGATGAGGTCTCGCTGCCCAGGCGGGTCTCGAACCCGCGGGCTCAGGCAATCCACTCACCTCAGCCTCCCAAGGCGCAGGATTACAGGCTGAGCCACCGAGCCCGGCTACATTTTAATTTTAATCGCCGTGCCTGTCAATGTGTGTTAGAAAAATTTAGAACCCACGTAGATGTTATCATTTAGGATACATCTGGGTAGGTATTGAAAAATTTAAAAGTGAGTCAATTAAAAAAAATAAACAAATTCATTATTTAAGGATTTAAAGTAAAAATTAATTAAACATTAGTACAGGTGGTGCTGTTAATATGGCCAAAATGATATAGGTGGTACTTGGGTGACTGAAATTTGATAAACCTAGCTCCACAGAAATGTCAAGTGAATATTTAAAGAACATGAGTTAGAAGAGTGTTTACACACCCACCTTCAGGGGATAGTCGGGTGGTGCAGATGGGCCATTAGCTCAGGGTGGCACCCCATGAGAGAAGGGGAGAGAGGGGCCTGGGCTTGGCTTGGCAGGGGTGCTGGCATGCGGAAGGCTGAGTGGCAGCCTTTGGTTGTACAGGCCTGACCCTCCCCACCCTGCCAAGTTTAGCTGCCATCCCCCGCTCCAACCTGGCCCTCACGGAGGAGGGAGGAGGAAAAGAGGGGATAAGGAAGCTGAAGAGGGTCCCCAGGGGCTGGGACTGGGAGAATTAATTGGCTGACGTTTTGGAGAATGCCACGGGTTGTGAAATCCTGCCTCCCTCTTCCTTGGGCAGCTGTTTACCATTTCCTCCTTGGCCATCTCGGATCCTCTTAGCAGGCCCGGGAGACCCACATGGGGCAGGAGCTGGAGCATGTATGGAGGACAGGCCCTCCAGAGCCAGGCTGGGCTCGGGATGAGTTTCTAGCAGCTGAGTTCCTCTCATGTCTTACATGGTCTCAGCTCTTTGAGCAGGATGGGGACAGGGGTAGGCAGAGGGGGCTAAGTTTCCTGGATTGTCATACCTTCCCTTTGCATATTAAAATGTCTTACACAGCTGTAAGTTCAGGGGCTGTAGCCATCCCCTAGCAGGGTGGGGAGGGTCAGTGCCGGGAAGGATTGTGGGGGAGTCCTGTTGGGTGTGGTTTGTGTTTGGAATCCACTACCTCTTTCTTTCTTCCCAGTGAAGACTCGCCTTCCTAGCGGGAGGGAGAGGAGCCCGGGGTGGATGGAAAGGCTGTGGCTGTCTTGGAAGGGGCTGTCCCCTCAATCGGCCTGCTGGGGATGGTAGTGGAAGGGGGTCTGTGCACGGGCCCTGTGCTGAGTCCTTACCTGACTCTTTCCCTCATGATGGATGCCAGAGCGGGTGGCCTGCTTGGAGGGGCACCTGGCAGTGCATCAGAGCCCAGGCCAGCCCCTGGGGTCCTTTCTCCATAGTGGAGAGGGGGACCCCCCCATCAGCCCACTGTTCCCACCTGGGAGGATCGGAGGAGGGCATTTTCCTGGTAAATAGGCAGTAACTGCATTTCTTGATTTTTTTTTTCTAGGAAATTTACCAAGTTTTGGCCCAGGGGTTTACATGTCCCACCCCCTAGCAGAAGCTTTCATGATTCAAGCTCCAAATGAAGCCACTGAGGCTATAATTACACCGGCATTAGCTCAGGGACTGCTGAGAGGAGCGGGAATAGAGCACCTGGGGAACCTGGAAGCAGCCACGGGCCTAAATTAGCTGCTGTTCCGTTTGCGGTTACTGCCCTGCTCCTCTCTGGGGTCCTTCCTTGTTTCTCCTCCGCACTGGCCCTAGGCCTCCCTCCCGTCTGCCCACTAGCAGCCAGGCAGCCTTTGACAGGTGCATCCCATGAGACCCCCCTCCCATAGAGGCAGTGTCTCCACAATAGGCTTTGTGTTGACAGGCGTCCTGGGGTCCTTCTGACCGGGCAGAATGGTCTGGTAGCAGCTCAGGGAGTTGCCTGGGAGTCTCCACGCCCCAGCGCTGCTGAAGTCCCTTGTTTCGTGTGCCATCGTCCTCCCTCCATTTTGGGTTTCGTCTCCAGGCATATTGAATTGCTTTCAGTTTCTCTTGGCCTTGCCCCTGCTCCCTGCCTGCCTGTGACCCCTTTCCTTTTCTCCGTGCTTCCTCTGACTCATTTGGTGGGTTTCAGTGAGGTCTGGGCAGGAGGCCTTGCTCACTGCTCCCTAACTTCTGCGATGCAGAACTCACATTAGAAAGGCAGCTTCTCTGTTCCCAGCTGTGTGCCAGGCGAGGTTGCAGCCTCAGTGTCCGGGGAAGTGCCTGGCACATAGTAGGCCCTGAATAAAGAGATGTTAATTGATTAGGAAAACAAACCTTCATTCCCTTTCTGCCTTAATTTCCCCAGTCTCCCTCTCTCTATCTTTTTTTAAAAGAAGACTTATTATTTTTTTTTAAGTAGTGTTATGTTCACAGAAAAATTGAGAGGAAGGTACAGAGAGTTCCCATCTATCCCCATTCCCACACAGGCATGGTCTTTCCCGTAATCAACGTCCCCCACCAGATTGGTACATTTTGCAAGTGAGGACTGTACATCAACATATCATTATCACCCAGAGTCCACAAGTTACACCGGGTTTGCTCTTGGTGTTGGACATTCTGTGGGGTTTAGACACAAGTGTAATGACATGCAATCATCATTACAGTATTATCCAGAGGAGTTTCACTGCCCTAAATATTCTTTGGGCTTCCCCCCATTCGTCCCTGCCTCCCCATAATTCCTGACAACCATGGATCTTCTTACAGTCTTCACAGTTTTCCCTGCTCCCGAATGTCGTAGAGTTGGAAACAGCGTGATATGTGTCTTCGATCATGCAAGGCTCCTTCATGTCTTTTCATGACTCAAGGTCCTATTTCCTTTCATCACTGAATAATGCTCTATGGTCTGGATGTACCTGTTTTTGTTTTATTTTATTTTTTTTGAGTTGGAGTCTCACTCTGTCGCCCAGACTGGAGTTCATTGGCCGCTCCCGGCCACCGCAGTCTTGACCTGCTGGGCTCCGGCGATCCTTCCCCCTCAG
>NW_007258182.1:291924-309869 GCF_000164805.1 Carlito syrichta | reverse complement strand
GGTCTCGAACCCGCGGGCTCAGGCAATCCATTCACCTCAGCCTCCCGAAGGTGCGGGATTGCAGGCTGAGCCACCGAGCCCGGCTTATTTTTATTTTTTTGAGTTGGAGTCTCACTCTGTCCCCCAGGCTGGAGTGCAGTGGCATGCTCGCGGCCACCCCAGCGTCAACCTGCTGGGCTCCAGCGATCCTTCTGCCTTAACCTTCCAAGCAGCCGACACTACAGGCACATGCTACCACACCTGGCTAATTTTTGATTTATTGTAGAGACGAGGTCTCGTTAAGTTGCCTGGGCTGGTCTCGAACCCACGGGCTCAGGCAATCCACTCTCCTCGGTCCCAAAGTGCTGGGATTATAGACTGGGCTACCGATCCCGGGCTGATTTTATTTTTATAACAAGAAGAGAGGGCGGTTTCCTCTTTCTGTCTTTATAAGGCTGCAGATAAGGTGTTGGGGTGAACAGCTCAGTCTTCATTAGTCACCCCCCCAACTGTAGTTCTGAGCCCCTTCTGGGCTGGGCCCCACGGGGTCTTGTACTGACTGCTGTTGTCTACTCTGTACCAGTTTTGCTTCCTTGGTAATATTGGCCAATGTTTTTGAGCACTTATTACAAAGTAGACACTGGTCTAAATACATTTATTCTACCACTTATCAAATACCTACTCAGCACCCATGTATCGAACAGTGGCAACCATGAACAAAATTCTGCCTTCATAGAGCTTGTGTTAGAAACAAACAAACGAGTAAGCACAGACTAGGGCAGATGGTAGTGAGGGCTGTGGGAAAGAAAGATCAGAGCAGGGGGTAAAGGGGGTGTGGGGGAGGTTGTTATTAAGTGTAGGATGGTCAGGAAGGACTCGCATGTAACAGTTGAGCAGAGACCTGGAGAAACTAGGGAAGTTGCCACTGGGGTTGGGGAGAGCCTTCCAGGCCAAGGGAACAGCAAGGGCAAGCGCTCTGAGGCCAGGCCATGACTTGGCTGTTCCAGAAAGATCAAGGAGGCCCGTGGGCTGGAATGGAGTAGAATGAGTTGGGGAAAAGGAAGAGGAGGTGAGAGCATACAGTGCAATGCTGGCTAATAGAAGTATAATACGCATTGCTGACATATGTAATTCTAAATTTTCTAGTGGTTACATTAAAAAAGTAAAAACAGGCTGGGTGCAGTGGCTCACGCCTGTAATCCCAACACTTTGGGAAGCTAAGGTGAGAGGATAGTTAGGGCCTAGGAGATTGAGACCAACCTAGGCAACATCGTGAGATCTCGTCTTTACCAAAAAAAAAAAAAAAAAAAAAAAAAAAAAAATTAGCTGGGCTTGGTCACCAGGAGGTTGAGGCTGCAGTGCGCCACTGTACTCTAGCCTGGGTGACAGAGTGAGACCCTGACTAAAAATAAATTTTTTTAAAAGTAAAAAGAAGTAGGTGAGTTTAGTATTAATTTTTTTTTTTTAGTTGGAGTCTCACTCTGTCACCCAGACTGGAGTGCAGTAGCATGCTCATGGCCCCCCCCAGCATCAACCTACTGGGCACAGGCAGTCCTTCTGCTTCAGCCTTCCAAGTAACCGGAACTACAGGCACACACTACCATGCCTGGCTAATTTTTTTATTTATTGTAGAGATGCGGTCTTGCCAAGTTGATCAGGCTGGTCTTGAACCCATGGGCTCAGGCTGTCACCTCACCTTGGCCTCCCAAAGTGCTGGTGTTATAGGCTTGAGCCCCTGCGCCTGGCTTAGCATTAATTTTAATACTATGTTTGTTTAACCTCATAAATCCAAAATATTATCCCTTTGACGCGTATCAAAGTAAAACATTATTCATGAGATACTTGACATTATTTTTTTCTCATTAAGTTTCCAAAATCTGGTGCATATTTCAGGATCTTGTGTGCACATTTGAGATGTGCTAGCCACATTTCCGTTTTGGTGACCATGATCAGCTAGTGGCTACCATAATGGACTGTACCAACATGGAGCCTTGTAGGCCATGCTAAGCCCCCTTCATAGATGGGGAAGCCAGTGGATGCTTTGGGGCCTAGGAGCGATAGCTCTGTGTTCTAAAAGGTTCACTCCAGCTGATGTGATGAGAGATACAGCAGGGGGTGAGGTCATGGAGCAGAGGGTCGAAAGGAAGCTCTTACCAGGCACATAGTGTTGGTAACTTGGGCCCCGATTGTAGCAGCGGTGGTGGTGACAAGTGGCTGGATTCTGGGTGTGTTTTGAAGGTAGAACTGCCAAGCTTTCCCGATGTGGTGTGTGAACAAGACAGGAGTCAAGGAGCCGCCAAGAGTTTTGACTTAAGTTACTGGAAGGCTGCAGGTGTTTTCAGCAGGATGAGGAAGACTGTCAAAGATGGAGGGGGAACCCCAGATTTGGGAGGAAAATCTGGGATTGGTTTTGGACTTGTGAAATGTGTGATGTGGGCACTGGGCATGTAGCAAAGGTTGAGTATATGGGTGAGTCTGGGGTTCAGCGAGGAGATCTGATTTGGGGGGCATCAATTTGGGAGTTGGAAGCTTGCCCACGGTGTTTCAGGCCATGAGGTGAGCTGAGGGCCCCGGGGAGCAGGTGCACAGAGAAGCAGTGGCTGAAACCTGGGCAGCAAAGATGGGACCAGCAAAGCAGGCTGCTCAGGAGAGTGTGGGAAGGTGGCAGGGAGCCAGCAGAGAGCGGAGGGGGTTCTGGCAGGAGGGGGGATCTCCTGTGTCCTATGCTGCTGATGGACTGAGGAAGATGAGGTCTGAGAATTCCTGAGCATTGATGAGAGAGGCGGCGGGCAGGGGGGGCGGGGCGGCAAAAGCCAGGCTGAAGTGAATTCTAGAGAAAACGGGAGAGGAAGAGACAGCTGGTTTGAGGAGTTTTGCTTTAAAGGGGAGCAGAAAAATGGAGTGGTGTCTTGGGGTGTGTGCATATTCATGAGGAGGACTTTTCTATTAAGATGGATGATACAATAGCTGATGGGAATGATCTAGTAGACAGGACAAAACCATGATGTGGGGGAGAGAGAAAAAAAAATGAGCAGTGTCATTTTGCTCACCATGACCTTATGCGGTAGGTAACATTTTACAGACAAGGATACTGAGGCAAAGAAAGGTTCAGTCACTTGCCCCAGGTCACAGCTAATAAGTCATAGGATCATAAGTTGAATGCCGATGACTGAGTTCAAGAACGTCCAGCCTTGACCACTGTGCTGTTCTGCCTCTTGGTTTCCTGACTGGAGTTGTGAGCTCTTTCAGAGAGGCCGCCTCTTGTACTTTATATCCAACACAGCACCTGGCACAGGTGATTGGAACACCAGGAACTGTGTGCTGGAAATGCTCTATCTCCTGGCCCACATGGGAGGGAGTGTGGCCCCAGCTTGTCTTGTTCTGTGTCCTTTCTCCTTGCATACAAAGAGTGGCGCTCAAGGAATACACTAGAAGGCATTTGTAGGATGGATGAAGAATGGGTGAAAAGACTGTGGGTCATCTTAAATCCTAAGCCAGTGGTTCTTCCTGGCACACCTCAGTACTGGGTGTGGTCAGGGTTTCTACACTGGGTGACCCTGGGCAGGCTACTTATCCACTCATGCTTCAACTTCCTTATTCATAAAATAAGAGGTTGGATTAGATGATCTCTCATATGGCTCTCACCATGTTTGTGCTACTTGTACCATGGCTGCTGAAGATCCTGTCGTGAGAACTGTCCCACCTTAAATGCCCATGTGTTGTTGATGGGTGTTCCAGTATCTCGGGGCCAGTCTTGGCTCAGTTGCCCTCTAGTTGTTTGATCTTGAGCCTGTCACTGTATTTCTTGCATTTGTCAATAAGGGCCATACATACCTAGTTGCTTGCCTTTTAGGTGTGTGATGAGTTTTTTTTTTTTTTTTTTGAGTTGGTGTCTCACTTCCTCACCCAGGCTGGAGTGCAGTGGCATGGTTACAGACACCCCAGCATCAACCTGCTGGGCTCCAGTGATCCTTCTGCCTCAGCCTTCCAAGTAGCTGGAACTACAGATGCACGCCACCATGCTCAGCTAGTTTTTATGATTTATTGTAGAGATGAGGTCTTGCCAAGTTGCCCGGGCTGGTCTTGAACCCATGGGCTCAGGCAGTCCACTTGTCTTGGGCTCCCAAAGTGCTGGGATTACAGGCTGAGCCACCGAGCCCGGTCTGTGATGAGTTTTAAACAAAACTTTGAGTGAACAATCATCATTGCCATAGTTCACTGTGTGTATGTATGGGTCACCTAGTACCAGGCTGTCCTAGGCACTTTTTTGGACCTGTATATTAACTCACTCAATCCTTACCTTAGGAGTAGGTCCTGTGAAGTGATCCCCAGTTCACAGATGAGGAAAGTGAGGCATAGAGCAGGCAATGGAAAGCATTTTTTTGGTGTTGTTTTTGGACACAGGGTCTCACTCTGTTGACCAGGCTAGAGATAATGGTGCAATCACAGCTCACTGCAGACTCAAACTTCCGGCTCAGGCAATCCTCCCATCTCAGCCTCCCAAGTAGCTGAGACTACAGGCATGTACTACCACACCTGGTTAAAATTGTTTTTGTAGAGACAGCGTCTTGCTATAGTTACCTATGTTGGTCTCAAATTCCTGGTCTCAAGTGATCCTCTTGCCTCAGTCCGCCCAAAGTGTTTGGATTACAGACGTGAGCCTGTGCACTCGACCTGGAAAGCATATTGAATGCTGAAAGATGTCTCCCAGCGAATGGACAGCCATGTCTTCCCCAGGCCTGTGCGGCCTCTGACCTGCTCTCTCCTTCTTCCTCCAGGGACAGGGGCAGACCCGGTGGTCAGCACCAGGAGCAACCACTGCCTGGATGCCGCCAAGGCCTGCAACCTGAATGACAACTGCAAGAAGCTGCGTTCCTCCTACATCTCCATCTGCAACCGCGAGATCTCGCCCACTGAGCGCTGCAACCGCCGCAAGTGCCACAAGGCCCTGCGCCAGTTCTTCGACCGGGTGCCCAGCGAGTACACCTACCGCATGCTCTTCTGCTCCTGCCAAGACCAGGCGTGCGCCGAGCGCCGCCGGCAAACCATCCTGCCCAGCTGCTCCTACGAGGACAAGGAAAAGCCCAACTGCCTGGACCTCCGCAGCGTGTGCCGGACTGACCACCTGTGCCGGTAAGAGTGCCGCTCCAGCTCTAGGGTGTCAGGAGGCGGGGGCTCGCGTTGCCAGGTTGACCTGTTCTGCATTTCCTGCGGTGCGTTGGTTTACAGCCCTGAGCTCAGCAGGGAGGGTGCCAAAAAGGTTAAAACTAACTTGGACATGTGCAAAATGAGTTTTCATCCATTCACTTCATTCATTCGTTCATCTACTCATTGATTAATTCATTAGCTCATTTTTGTTTTCATTTATTTGGCATAGATTTGTCGCTTGCTTACTCTGCCCAGCCTCATGCTATGGAGAAAACAAAATGAACAACCTAGGAAGCTTACCATTTAAGATCACAGATTCCTAGAGCCTTTGAATAAGAAGGCTCATGCCTGTAATCCTAGCAACTCAGGAGGCTAAAGCACAGATTGCTTGAGGCTAGGTGTTTGAGACCAGCCTGGGCAATACAGTGAAATCCTATCCCTAAAAATAAAAAAAGAATAATAAAAAAGAAGGGACCTTCAGATAATTTAGTTTCATTCCTAAAGGAAGTTTCCTCCTAATATCCCAACAGAGGCCATGTGGCTATCAGGGAAAGTGCTATCATAAATCTAAGGCCCGCTCATTCTCTACTGAGATCTGAACTAGTCTAGTGTTGGGTGAGGACTGGGTTCTGGAGTCTGACAGTCCTGGGTTTGAATTCTGACTTTACCACTTGTTAGCTGTGTCACCTTGAACAAGTTTTAAAAATTTTCCTGAGTCTTTATCCCTTCACCTGTAAAATAGAAATAAAAATACCCACATCACAAGGTTATTGTGAGCATAAGATTGTATAATGTGTGTCCAAAGTTTAGCACAGAGTGTGGAATATAGTAAATGCTTAATAAGTGTAGCCTTGTTATTAGGAAGGAGGTTTTTTGTTTTCGGTTATAGTGAGTTGAAATTTGGCCCTTTATTATTCTCATGTCCTTATGGAGCCCCTGTTGTGTTCAGTGCTTATTTCTTTTCTTTTCTTTTTTTTTGAGTTGAAGTCTCACTCTGTCACCCAGACAGGAGTGCAGTTGGCCGCTCCCGGCCACCGCAGCCTCGATCTACTGGACTCCGGCGATCCTTCTGCCTCAGCCTTCCAAGTAGCTGGAACTACAGGGGCACGCTACCATGCCCTGCTAATTTTTTGATTTATTGTAGAGATGAGGTCTCACCAAGTTGCCCAGGCAGGTCTCGAACCCGCGGGCTCAGGCAATCCACTCACCTCCGCCTCCCAAAGCTCAGGATTACAGGCTGAGCCGCTGAGCCCGGCTAGTGCTTATTTCTAAGACCTGGACATCCAAAGGTGAACACAGTGCTCTCCAAGGAGCATCCAGCCCAGCAGAAAAAACAGACAAGGAGAGCAGTGATTCCTGTTCAGTGGGATGAGGCTGTGGGTTCCCAGAGGAGGGTCACAGGAGAGGGGCATTATGCAAAGGGAAGGGTGCTTTGAGCTGAGCCTTGGGACATGAGAGGGAGAAAGCCAGGGAATGAGGCTGCCAGAAAAGCATGGCAAAGGTTGGAGGGTGGGAAGGGGCTGGCCAGTGGGGAACTGCAGGTGGTTCCCTATCTGCTCACAGAGTGAGTCATGATGGGGAGGCCAGAGGCGCAGTGGCTGGAGAAACAGGGACTGCAGTAAGCGCAGGTGTTTATAGATTGCCTGTTATGTTCTGGACACTGTTATAGAGGCTTTATGTTTCATTTAATCCTTGAAACAAAGCTATGAGATAGATGCTATTTTCATCTGTATCTGCCAGTTGAGGAAACATCTGGTGAGTTACAGAGAAAGTCACTTCCCCAAGGTCATGCAATTCATACATTTCCGAGCTGGGGTTTAAGCTATATTGCTTTCTTTCCAGTATGGCATACTGCCCCAACTTTGGGGATGGAAAACAGTGTGTTGTTCCAGAGAAGATTGGAAAGTAGACTTTATAGGACTGGATGACTGGTTTAAGGTCCCCCGGAGGCAAGAACCCTTTTAGTTTTGTTTACACCCTGTCCTGTGCATAGAGCCTGGCACATGGTGAGCCCTCCATAAACATCACTTGCATGGATAAATGGATGGTGACCACCATGTTTCTTAGCTGAGTAACTCTGGGGCAGTGGAGCCATTCAGTGGGGGTGGTGTTGGACATGTAGTATTTGAGGTTCCTGGGGGACCACTGTCACCCCCATGGCAACCTCTAAGGGATACATGGACTTGTGGGTCTGGATCTCAGTAATGAGACTGGAGGGGAGAGATGACCTTGGGAGTCTTTGGGCCCCTGTTGTTGGTGATTAAAGCCATAGCAGTGAATGAGTTGGTGTGGAAAGGGTTGGTAGAGCCCAGGAGGAAGTCTAGGCTGGAGATACCCACAGATTTGAGCATCCTGTTACCCAGGCTGGAGTACAGTGGTGTGATCATAGCTCGCTGTAATTTTGAATCCCTGAGCTTAAGAGATCCCCCCACCTTAGCCTTTTGAGTAGCTGGGACTATGGGTGCATACCACTCTGTTTGGCTAATTAAAAAAAAATTTTTTTTGCATTTTTATTTTTTTAGGTGGTAAGTAGAGCCATTGGAGTGGACACTAAGGTCAGAGTTCTACTGGAAACACCAGTATTTAAGGGAGGGGCAAAGGAAGTGGAGTGTGAGACAGGGAGGCTGAGGAGAATCAGAGGACAAGCAGGAGAGAGTGGGCCCAGATACTGGAAGAGAAGGGGGGATCAGGGAGATGAGTGAGCTGTGGTGCCTCACAGAGTGCGTGTGTGTGTGTACATGTGTGTGTGCATGTGCACGTGTGTGTGTGTGTATGTGTGTAGTGGAAACCAGGTTGTGGTGGCCCAGGTCTGACAGGGAAGCAGGAGCAGAGGCTTGGGTACAAATCACCTTCTTCAGAAGCAATGTGGGCCAGGACCAGGGGCTGCAGAAGGATGTGGGTTGGAGAGGGCTTCTTTTTAACATGGGAGAGCAGGAGCCATGTGTACACTGAAGGGGAAACGCTACTCTGTTTGGTTTGGAAAACAAGTTCTCCTGGAGTTCAGAGAAGGGGCTGATCCCAGAGCCAGCTGCAGGCTCAGGGAAATCTCTGCGAGGAAAGTGGGCTTCTCTCTTTTGCTTACTTAAAAAAATACACCAAGGCTGAGTCTGGTGGCTCATGCCTGTAATCCTAGGGCTTTGCGGGGGACCAAGATGGGAGTGCTTGAGGCCAAGAATTTGAGACTAGCCTGGGAAACATAGTGAGACCCTATCTCTACAAAAAAATGAAACAAAATTAGCCAGGTATAGTGGTGCATACCTGTGGTACCAGCTACTTGGGAGGAGTTCAGGCTTACAGTGAGCTATGGTTGTACCTCTGCACTCCAACCTGGACAACAGAGCAAGATAATAATATGGTGCACCTCACTGCCTACACAAACTGATTGAGGCAATTCAATATGAAACTATACATACAACAATAGGAGGGCTGGCTGTAGACACTGAGAGCCCTAGAAAGGAGATGGGAGCAAAGGCAGTGATGCTGTAGTCTGATAGTTCCCGAACTTGAACTCTGAACTTCCTAGTGACTGGAATAAAGGAGAGATGGACTGATAGGCCACATAACTCCCCAAGCAGGATAGAAAGGATCATCTTAATTATTAAATCGGGCCATATTCTCTCCTATTCTGAATGCTAAAATGACCTTGGGGGGCTGAATCATACACAGCTGCTTGGAATGACAGAGCAGACAGGGGACTGGGCCTTAAAAGAGTGTGAAGGTTTGGTGTGAATCCAAGCCCAGTTCCCCAAGCATATGGTGGGCCAGGTGCACCCAGAAAGCTCGGTGGCTACAAGGGCCCTGGAGATGGGTCCTGGAGTCAAGCCACTTGGGTGTCTGAATTAGACTTCTTGGGTGGAGGAGGGCCAGGGACACCAGCGCCTGCTTTATTAGTGTTGTTCTAAGGAAGGATGGATAATGTAGTATACGTCTCCTGTGGTATGAGTGTCTAGAGCAGGGTGGGTTTGGTGGCTTGGAGAACGGCTGTGTCAGAAATTACCTGGGGGTACAGCATTCACTCCCTGGGGAATCTCAATCCCCACCCCATACCATATGTTCATGGAACAAACATGCATGTGGACTCCCTGAATCTAAAATAAAAAGAAAGAGCCAGAAGCATTTTTTATTTGTTTTTCTAGAGATGAAGGAAGCCAGAGACAGGGTAATTCGGTGATAAACTTCACATGGTGGAACCAGAGAGGGTGTTTAAACAAGACACAGTACTGGGAGGTTCAAGAAAGAGGAGCCACAAGATGACAGTTCCGGAGACATGCTGAGCCAGGCAGATGAGCTTCTTGCACTGAGATATAAATTTAAACAGTGAGGACTCCGGGGGCTCCCTGACTGTGCTGTGTCAGGGTTATTGAATTTGGTACATGGCTCACTCTGGAAGGCCTGGGGCTATGAGTAGGAAATGCTGGTTGCTCCAGGGTGTGGCTAGGTGAGCTCCTGACCTTGAAGCAGAGCATTTCTCCAACCTGTCTCTTCCTATCTCCCAGCCTACCCAGCACATCCATCCGCATGCAAATTTAAATAAAGTCCCGAGCAGGTAGGGAAGGAATGAGGGTGGAAACTGCATTTAGGATGCATCTGTCAGGAGCCTTGAAGGATCTGACAGCATGGAGAAGTGTCCTTTAGGGAACTTTGCCCGTGGCTCAGAGTTGAGACTGTAGGTGGGGTCGGAGACGTGTTGGGGAACCCCAGACTGAGGTGCACAGAGAGGAGGAAAGGTGATGGGTGGAGGTGGTTGTCATGGCACCCTAGAGTCAGTAGAGTGGCCTTTTGTCTCCTTCTGCCTAGGGGCTTCCTGGGTGACTCTGGATGGATCATTTTACTCCTTGGATTCTTCATTGATCAGACAAAGATGCTTAACCAGTTCATCTCTAGGGACCCTCCCAGGTCCTCCAGGCCTGTGGTTCTGATTCTGTCGAAGCGGTTTTCCAGTCGACCTTTATCCCTTTGCTCCTGCCTCTCCACTTGAGACTATAATCATGGAGAGATGAGCCCTCGGCATAAGAGGAAATGACCTGAGAAACCTCATCAGTGTGGGTGGTGGGATGGGTGTATAGCTTTCCCGGGGCTGGTCTGGAAGGAGAAGAACCATTTTCCCACACTCTTGCAGGCCTGACTTGCTGACCTGTCCCCAGTTTCCACGGAAGTGCCCTGGTGGTCCTGTGGGTGCCCATTCTCAGCACCAGGAAGATATGAGTGACTTGATGTGGAGAACCGGAAGCCTGGGCTTGGCTTTTCACTCTGCACGGGAAGGGGTGCTTTTTTTCCTTTCCTGCGTTTGGCTTCCTCCAGGTTTCTGCTCTCTAGGGTAGAAACCACAGGGGGGAAATCTTTATTGGGAAGAGGGGAGAGTCCAGTGTCATGGTGCTTACAGCAGGAACTGTAGAACTCCCAAGCCTCCCTTTTCTGAATTCTTTAATGAATGAAGTTGGCCTTGATGGGTACCATGGGAAAACCTCTCTGGGCTTTGGGCTCTTTGGAAGTGAATCCCTTGTCCTTGGGCATCTCCCAGGAACTTGCTCATGTGCTGGTGCTATAGCACCCGGTCCTGATGGAGCTGGGGCTGTGCAGTCCCTTTGGTCTCTCCTCCTGCCCACAGAGTTGGCCCGCTATGCCCAGGCTTCTCGCTGAGTGAATCTTGGCCCAGGATTCTTGGGGGGAGCTCTGGCAGGGCCGACCTCACCTGGCACTACATTAAAGCAAGTGTGTTGATTTGCTGTGAGGCACACCTCATGGCAGGCCTCGTACATCACCCGTGTGATATTTAACAGACTCCTCGGTGCTGTCTTATTAAATGTCACTAACGATAAAGTGTTGAAGGTTTCCTTTGATCTGGGTTTTGAAGAAGCCTTGGTTAAACAAGGATGTCTGCTTGCTGGGCCTCGGGGTTGTTGGAAGCACTTGTGAATCCTCCCATCACCTTTTGGACTTGGAGCAGTTTGGGGTCAGTGACTGAGGATGGAGCCTCTGGGAGTGGAAGCTTCTGGCTCTACCCACAGTTCCAGTTGGCTTTGAAGTTGCATCTCAGGAGCCTGAGATGCCTTTTGCCTTTGTCTGGTTCACATCCCATGAACCTTAGGGCTGTGGACTTAAGCTAACTGAGGACGGAGGGAAGACCGAGAGGCATTTCCTTTAAAAGACTTCTGATAAAGCGCCTGGAAAGCCTGGAATGAATCCATGGAATTTGACTGAATTCTCTCCAGCCAGCCCCTCCCCACTCCTGTGGACCATGTTCTACTTTTTAGAAAACTCTGTCTTTTAGTGTGTACCCTCTTCGCTTGCACTCATTACAAAGATGGTCTCAGATTGTGTGTATGGCGAGGGTGGGGGTGGTTGTGGTGGTTGACTCTGTTGTCCTGTAAACTGTGTCCCTACCAGGCCCTGTTTTGAAGAGTCTCTCTGAAATTCCTTGTTCCTCTTAGTTGGCTAAGAGGACATAAATAACTCCTTGCTGGCCCTGTGCCATCTCCTGGGCTGTAATTTAACCTCTGGGTGCTAAGGATGTGTATAAATAGATTCCAGCCTGGAGCTACTCTGGCAACCTGGGCCCCTCGGTGCAATGGACACTGTCCTTGTTGGAGAGGCTTGATGGGAAGCAGTGGGAATTGGGCCCCACCTCCCTCAAGGCTGTCCTTAGGGAGTGGGGAGGAGTCCCTTCCGAATGTTCTCCCTCTTACCCAGCTTGGGAGTGTCCAACGTCTTAGGCAGTGTGGATGAATAGACCTGTGTTTTGATTCTTGGCTCCCTAGGACTGTCTACCGATTTATTCTCTATTGGATCTGTGGGCTAATGTTTTTAGCAGATTATCTCTCAGTGGCAGCAAATGATTATTTGCATAGGAGTAGGTGGGCTGTGGGGCTTCCAAACCTTCACTTCTTTTACAGGAGGGGTCCTTGAATATCTTGGAAGTTACATACACGTTTTGTGTATATTTTCCAGAGAGAAACTCATCATATTCATTAGATTCTCTAAGTGCCCCTTGACATCCCAAAGTTTAGAAACCTCTTCCTTCTCTAGATGACCAACTTGAATTGGCTCCCTGGGGAAGGTTTTTGAAACTGCTTCCTGACTTAGTAGCAAAGAGGGCTGGGATCAATTAGTGATGCCTGCTGCAGTCATGGGAAGGACAGCATGGATACTGCATGGAACCTAGCCAGTCCTTCCTGGGGCCAGTGGATTCCCTATAGCAGGAGGAATGAGACCCTCATGACCATTCCTTTACTCATTTTACTATCATTGGTCATCCACTTTGGGCCAGGCATTGTGTTAGGGTGGAGAGTTAATGAAGAAATCGATAGAAGTCCTTGCCCTCATGGTACTTAGAGTCTAGTGACAGGTCACGGTATTGGTTGCTTCTGTAGTGGGAGTAGAGCCACACTACAATTCGACAGTAGCTTTTCAGATTCTCTTGAAATTCCCTTTCTACTAGGTCTTCCCTGGGTCACTCTGGTGGCATTGGACAGCAGCCCCTTCTGGGGCAGGGGGATGAGCCACAGAGAAATACATCTCACTTAGGGGCCTGCCTGGCCTTGAGCAGAGTTCAGAGTCCAGTGGTTACATCCAGCCTCAGAGCAAAACTGTGGTGAGGAGTGCCAGGGGAAAGAAGTCACCACCTTCCTGAGGAAAACCCAACTGCCGTGGTGGCCAGTTCAGGGAGACTCTCTGTGTGGAGAGGGGGCTGTGGGATCCTGGGCCCTACCAGCTTCCCTTTGGGGCCCCATGCTGGCTTCTGTTGCTGGTCTCAGCAGGGTTCCTGCTCATCCTTTAACTCTGGGCCAAGGGTCCCCAAATGTCTCTTCCTGGAATTTCCCGTGGCATGTTGAGAACAGACTGGAATGTTGGATATTGCTTTACTAAAGGCTCTGGGGAAATAAAGAAAAAGAGAAGCTCCAACCTAGAGGTCTAGTTTACAAGACACGGTTTATGCATCTTCCTGCTGAGGCTGCTACAGGCACGTTGGCATGGCTGAGCAGAGAGTGGCTTTAGTTTGACCCTTCAGACTGCACAAGGCTCACACTCCACAGATGAGGGGCAGCCCCTGTCTAGCTGAAGTTCCCATTGGTGGAGTTGTGCTTGAGGATCCACTTCATCTCTGATGTTTGGGGAGGAACGACCCATTTGGGAAAATTGCAGTTTTGCAGAGAGTATCAGAATACAAGCTGCTATTCATTCATTGGGCAGGTGTGTTTGCTTACACTGAGGCTGACATACTTTCAGCTTTCCTGGTCTTGCATTGTTCCCATGGGCTCCGTGATGGTTTCTGCTTCCACTCACTGGCATGGGCTCTCTCCTTGCCTATATCTTAGTTTGGGTCATTATCACGAAATGCCATGGATTGGAAAGCTTCAAATACAAAAAACAACAAACATTTACTTCTCACAGTTCTAGAGACTAGAAGTCTGAGATCAGGGTACTAGCATGGTTGGGTTTTTGGTGAGGGCCTTCTTCCTGGTTATGTCTTCACATGGTCTTCCCTGATGTGTGCATGGGGGTGGGGGAAGAGATATGTGGTGTGTTTTCTTCTTCTTATAAGACCGCTAATCCCATCATGAGGGCCCCATCCTCATGACCTCATCTAACCCTAATCATCTCCCAAAAACCCCACCCCAAATACCATCACGCTGGTGATTAAGATTTTAACATATGAATTTGGGAGAACCTAGACTTACCCTTCCTCAAGCCTATTTGGTCCTTATCCTAAACTCTGCCCTGGCCGCTCCTTTTATGGGTGCACTCTAGAACCTGTCTGCATCCTTCATGTGATGCTTAGCCCATGCCTTTCCTTTAATGTTTTTCTTTTCAATTGGGCCTCTGTTTTTTAATATACTTGTATTATATTAACACTATGTCAGCTTATTAAATTAACGAGTATTTATTATGTGCCTACTCTGTGCCAGACACCATGCAAGATACCACACACCTCCGGGAAAACACAATGGAGGTGGCCTTTGCCCCCTTGGAGGTGACAGTCTGATGGAGGATTCAGTGAGCGAGAAAACAGACATCTAATTAAAATGGTTGAAATTAGCAAGATGCAGAAATAGAGACTAATGTGGGCAGAGATGGGGAACCTACTTGGACAACAGGGGTGACATTTAAACTGAAACCGGAAGAATAAGGAGTCAGATGTCAGACAGAGGGGAGGAAGAACACTTCATGTAGAGGGAATAGTGTGTACAGGCATTTGTAGGAGGGAGAAGTGGGAATGGTGTGGCTGGAGCCATGGGGTTCAGGGAGGGAGCATAGGGTAAGATCTGGAGGCAGGCAGGGGTCAGGTCACATGGGGCCTCAAAGTCCACTGCAAGGCGTTTGGACTTCTGAGTGTAGTTGGAAAGGAGCTTCAGCAGCCAAGTAGGGCCTTTATTAAAATTGTGATGTGAGAAGATGACTGGTTATTGTGTGGAGAATTAAGGAGGAGGTGAGAGTGACCACTGAGAGGCCAGGGAGGAGGTTATTTTAGAATCACCAGATGAGAGATGATGGCAGCTCAGCCCAGGGTGGTGGCTGTGTGGAGAGAGATAAGTGGATAAATTGGAGATATTCTGCAGATGGAAATGATATACCTTGAATGTGGGAGTGAGGGCGAAGGAGGAACCTGAGGGTGACTCACGGGCTTCTGGCTTGAGCCGCTCGGTGGTGATGTTGCCACTTTCTGAGATGGTGATGACCTAGGGGAGATAAATCAGGAATTCCATTTTGGGCATGTTAATCTCGAGTTGCCTTTGAGACATTCCTATCTGGTGCTTGACTGGAGTTATAAATCCTGGGGGCCATTAGCATATTTATGGCATTTAAGGCTAGGGAAACGGGTAGGATTCTCCTAGGGAGAGTCCAATGGGAGAGGAAGTGCTGAGAATGTGTCTGGCACCCTGTCAGTGTCCAAGAGTGTTGGGTGCTGTTATTACGGTGCCTTAGGAGTCAAAAGAACAGGTTCTGAAAAAGAGGCAGTGGACAGCTGTGCCGGATGCTGTTGAGAGATCTGGAAGGATTAGGATGCATGCGTCAACTTTGGATTTGGGGATGTTGGAAGGCCTTGGTGACTCTTCCATGGCAGTTTTGATGATTTGGCAATTACGGAAATCTGATCAGTGCTAAAGAGACATTGGCCAGTTGGGTTGGACACAGCTGAGGACAACTCGACACTGCTTGGCTTTGGGAAGTATGGGGAGGAGGCCAAGGTGGACAGGAGAGCGAGAGTATTCTTGCTGTCGTGGGCATTCCCAGCTGCTACTTATTGGCACTGGGTAGGTCTTGACCTTGGGATAGCCTCTGCCATGGGCAGCATGTCCTTGATGGTCTTCGATGTCGACTCCATACACTGTACTGTGAGTGGGACCCCAGAGCATCCTGCCTGCCGTGTCCTCCCTGGGCTTGGAGGGGCCATGGCATGGCTGTCACTGATTCAACTGCTCTTGTTACAGTTGAGTCTTTCAGACACGGGAAGAGACTTTAGTCCAAGCCACTGTGGTCTTGTGAGTAACCTGGGTGGCCCCGCCCCTTAGAGAAGACAGCTCTTGGGCCACCCAGAGAAACATTGTCCTTTTAGCTTTCAGTCTTCCTCTTGGAGGAGACATTTGGGGCAGTGGTGAGGAATTGTGAGGGGCCTCTGGGGCTCCTATGGTGGGAGTCCTCTTCAGGGCATTTTGAAGATGTGGGGCTTTTCCGTGCTATCCTCAAGATGTGCTTCGCCTTTGAGGTGAGTATCCTCAGAGGTGAGGCAGCCCTGCTCCCCTTCTTGTGGCAACACATGAGCCTGGGCGTCCTGCAGCGGGCCTTCAGTGTCAGGTCCCTTTCGGGACTCTCTTGGAAGACTCAGAGGCTGCAGGCAGGTAGTCCTGTTATCTCAGGGTCTCCGTGGTTGGCAAGCACATGAGACTACTATCAGTATCATCCTGCCTAGAGTAAAAGGAGGATGTTGACTTACGAACAAAGGGACTTGAGATCATTTTTTTCCTCATACAGAGTGAGGAGGGGGCGGGGTTTGGGGATAGCTGCTCTCACCTTGTCTGGCCCAGCAAGACACATTGCCTGAATCTGCTGGGGTCCTCTTGAGTGTGTGCTTCTTCCTTCTCTCGGTTTATGTCAAGGAAGTAATCCTAATGAACTGGAGTCAGGCACATCCTTGCTGTAGCAGCTATGTGAGTTGGCACGTTCTTTAACAATGTAGAACCTCTGTTTTGTTTGTCAGAATAAGGACAGTGACACTTCTGTTGAAGCTTTGTAGCCCATTCAGGAGGACATTTAGCTCTGAGTCTGGGTATTTAGCCCCCAGGGTGCTGAGGTGAACCGCAGATCTGTCCTGAGGCTCCCACAGGCTAGTTCTGGCTTTGAGGTAGAGGGTTTGCCCCTGCAGGCTTGGTGGAACCATTGGGAAAGGCCTCTTGGAGGTAGTGTCTGAGTTGAGTTTGAAGGAGGAGTAGGCCTATGCTAGGAGTTGGACCTTCTGTTCCTTGCAAAGGGAATGTAGGTAAAAATGGAGGAGCCTGAGAGAGGAAAAGGAGAACCAGCTCACAAAACCCTGCACATTTGGCCAAGGAGTTTGGTTTTTATTCAGGGGACCTTTGGGAGCCATGAAGTATTTGAAGCAAGAGAGTGATAGGATCCAGCTGGCATTTTAGAAAGATCCTTTTGTATGCTGAGTACCAATGGATTGGAGGAGAGAGACTTGAGACAGGGAGGCCGGTTAGAAGATCAAATTGTGATGGGACCTGAGGTAGGGCCAAGGCAGAAGGAAGGGGCCAGGGTGGGGGGTGGGGAGAGATGTGTCAGAGGTCTTCAGAGGTCAGCTTCCAGGCCCTAATTGGATGTAGGGTCGAAGGGTGTAGACTGAGATGATGCCAAACTCTCTGGCCTGGTGGCCTGCTGGCTGGTGAAGCTGTCACCTGAGAAAAGGGAGGCGGAGGAGATCTGGGGCATGGAGGGAAGGTGGTTGGATTCAGATTTGTTGTTTGAAAGCTTTTGGTTTTCAAATATCAAATCCAAAAGTATTTGTGTATCTGGGAGTCCAGGAGAGAGGCAGGGGCTTGGGATCGAGATTATGGGATTAAGGGAAATAATGCATGAAAAGCAGCAAGCGTCAGGTCTAGCACATAGGCCCATGGTGAGCATCATTCCTTCAAAGCCCTTCTAAGCTCGTTGGGGGAGATGGGGCTAACCCGTGAAAACCATCTCTGACTACGAGGAGAAGGCCCTGTTTAATTAAGTGTTGTAAGGATTAAACTTTTGCTGCAGGCATTCAGAGCAGGGGAGCTGTGGGGCTGGGAGAGCCAGGGAGAGTGTTGTGGAGGCAGGGTTCTGCAGCCAGGGAGGGAGGGAGGAAGGATGTCCTGGGGCAGAGGTTTCCAGAAGAAGGGGACAGGAGGAGGAAGCAGGACCGAGAGTGGCTTTCCCAGGCAGGGAGGTGCTGGCCAAGGGAGGAGAGTCTGTGTGCACGGGATGGGGGAGTGTGTGGGTTGGACCTTTGAGATACCCTGGGACACTGAGCAGACGAGGGTTCCCCCAGCTCCTCCTGGGCCTCCCTCAGGTCAGTCCCCAGCTCCAGCAGGCTCAGGGCTCTCATTTTTTTTTTGAGTTGGAGTCTTACTCTGTCATCCAGGCTGGAGCACAGTGGCACACTCAAGGCTACCCGAGTCGACCTGCTGGACTCCGGTGATCCTTTGACCTCAGCCTTCCAAGTAGCTGGAACTCCAGGCACACGCTACCATGCCCAGCTAATTTTCGATTTATTGTAGAGATGAGGTCTTACCAATTTGCCTGGGCTGGTCTCGAACCCGCGGGCTCAGGCAATCCACTTGCCTTGGCCTCCCAAA